>NC_092869.1:45074362-45082147 GCF_032062135.1 Pyxicephalus adspersus | reverse complement strand
CAGACTTCAATCATCCAAAATATGTTCACCAGGTTGGGCACCGGCCCAACTCAGATCAGCCCTGGGTCACAGATAGGTGAATGTGGAAATGGCAGTGCCAGAAATGAATGCAATTAGCTGACCGGGGTCAGATTACTCATTTTTAGATTTGGGATTTTAAGTCACATTAACACGGAATCCGTGGCAGTTGGCTGCACTTTGCTCATGCAATACAGCATAGCTCCATTTATTTATAATTAATAATATTAATCCATGTCAATGCAATGAATAACAAACAGATTGTGTTTCTTTTCCAAATTGTTAATGCATTTTGAAGGCTCAAAAATAATTGTATACAAGAAAGCATTTCATGCAACGCATGTTTACCACTTGCATGGTTTTTGTTTTCAATTTTTTTTATTAGAAGAACAAAATAATTTTAAGATTTTTATACAGAAACGGAAGAAAAGAGAAAAAATAAAATCAAGTCAAAACCAAAATGTACAGAAGACTTATTGGAATGTTAATTAATAAAAACAAAATGCTAGTAAATTGTGATCACAGTAGATACAAACCAATCACACATTCACCCACTTACATTAACGCAGCCTAATGTGTTCCAAACAATCTTTGGAATTTATTTAAAAGGACACCATTGCATCACCAAAAATCTGAACTGTTACTCAATGCGTACCAATTAATATTATAATTATGAGTTTATATAGGGCCAACATACTACACTGCGCTGTACAAAGTCCATAATTATGTAATGTACCATTTGTCAGATGAGCTCACACTCTAATGTCCTTATTATTGCCTTAGAAGTATTTCCCTGGTGGTAAGGGGGGTAATAACTAAACTGCAGTGCCCCTTAGGAAGAACACAGGGAGAACACACAAATGTCATGCTTCCTTCTCTGGTGGGCAGCGAACCCCACCACTGTAGCTGCTGCCAGAGGGAGGTTACTATGGTGTATGACTTTATTGGGCTACAACTCCACTTATATCACATCCAACATGGTGGCACCCAGCAACGGTCTCATAGCACCATGCAGGCTGGGCACTGCTATACTGGGATATGACCATGCAGGCTGGGCACTGCTGTGATGAGATAGGACCATGCATGCTGGGCACTGTCATGCTGATATAGTACCATGCAGGCTGGGCACTGTCATGCTGATATAGTACCATGCAGGCTGGGCACAGCCATTCTGATATAGTACCATGCATGCTGGGCACTGTCATGCTGATATAGCATGCATGCTGGGCACTGCCATGTTGATATAGTACCATGCATGCTGGGCACTGCCATGCTGATATAGTACCATGCAGGCTTTCTGCACTTTTTCTAAGCAGGTTTCATCCTTGCACCACCTGCAGCAGCCCGAGCACTGATTGCAGCCATGCTGCGGTGTATTATAGATGATTGCCTCTATTTCTGTAATGCCCCATAGCTAGAAGCAGCTGTCCCATCACTAACATTCCCAGTGCCTGGCATACCAACCCACTGACATCATGGGCAGCCAGCCTGGGATCCTCAGATCCCTCCGCACAGGGACTACTTTCCTCTCCCTCTCTGCTCTGTTATCACCCAGCTCAGCCCTCTGTGCCATGAGAGCTATCATTGGCTGTGCAGGGATCAGCAAGCTTCTTGTTTCCATTCTGAAGGCTTTGTATGTGAATTGTGTCCTCCCCCACCCCCCCTGTATGGCGGAGGGATCCGGTGCATCTCCCCAGGCAGGAAGTGGAGTGTGTTGCTGGAATCAGAGGAGTGCACATTGGGGTGACATGGAGGAGAGCAGCTTGCAATGCTCATAGAGGATCAGCAGCCAAGCAAGCAGAAGATCTGAGGATCCCCCAAATCCAGACACCCCCAGAGGGAGCCCCAGCTCAGCTGTGCAACAGGTAAGACTGATACATTGCTACTGCTACTTCTGCTACATTGTCTGTGTGGTCAGGGTGCTTGGAAGTCAGGCTGAGCAAAACAAAACTTCCATCAAAACAAAGCTTCCATCAGGGCTGCTGCAGGTCCATGTGTCCCTTATGGGCAGAGAACAGAGCCCAGTGCCAGCTGCCTGCCCCTCCAAGATCTGCCCTGCCACTGCATGATCTGCCCTGCCACTCCATGATCTGCCCCTTCAAGATCTGCCCTGCCCCTCCAAGATCTGCCCTGCCACTCCATGATCTGCCCTGCCACTCCATGATCTGCCCTGCCACTCCATGATCTGCCCCTCCAAGATCTGCCCTGCCCCTCCAAGATCTGCCCTGCCACTCCATGATCTGCCCTGCCACTCCATGATCTGCCCTGCCACTCCATGATCTGCCCTGCCACTCCATGATCTGCCCCTCCAAGATCTGCCATGCCACTCCACTCCACTCCAAGATCTGCCCTGCCTGTGTGTTTGCCACCATCTGTTACCTGTGGATTGAGCTCCAAAGCTACAAACTTCCCAATGATATAATAATAATAATAATAATAATATTGTCATATAGAAGATCACAGTGTTGACAAACATTGCAAAACAACAGAAGTAACAGTGTCAGGCTATTTCCTATTTAATGTACAGCGCTGCGTAATATGTTGGTGTTATATAAATCCTGTTTAATAATAATAATTGCTTACCCCTGTACTGAAGGAAAGAGGAAAGCAGCACAACAAGGAAAATGCTGATAGGAGAAGAGAACAGAGGCGTGCTGCTTCTCCTTTTACTGGTATTATTAATAAACACTAATAATAATTTGTACGCACAGTTTTGTTTTGCATTAAGCAACAGTTCAGATTTTTTGGTGATGCAATGGTGTTCTTTTAAATAAATTCCAAAGATTGTTTGGAACACTTTAGGCTGTGTTAAAAACCATGCTATTGGTAAACATGTGTTGCATGAAATGCTTTCTTATATGCACTTATTTTTAGGCCCCCAAACTGCAACAACAATTTATTATTATTATTATTATTATTACTATTATTAATAAACAGGACTTATATGGCTCCAACATATTACATAGCGCTGTACATTAAATAGGGGTTGCAAATGACTGACGAATACAGACAGTGACACAGGAGGAGGAGAGGACCCTGCCCCAAAGAGCTTACAATCTGCTGTAGATCTGTAAGTGTAATTTATTTGTGTGGCAGAGCTGTGCACATCTCAAGACTGCATAGGTGGAAATGAAAAAAAAAAAGATTTTTCTATTAAACATTTTCCTTTATGTGAATGTCATCTGTGCATTTGTTGTTTTCTGCTGCTCAGCTTTAATCTCTGACTTTCTAGATGAAAGTAGCGTAAAATTAGGACTGGCAGAGCAGGAGGAATCTGGTATTGGGCACCCCCATACATAAATTGGAATATGAGTACAATTGGATTGCACAAACTCCACACTTATGATTGGTAGATGTAAAATTGGTTGCATGGTTTGATTGTAAATGTTTATACAAAATATCTTCTATAGCTGAACATAACTGGAAGAACAGATGAAAGTTCCTTCGTTTTGGCCATTCTATTGGAAGAACAATGTTTTGTTGCATCCATCGTAATATAAACTTGTAGTGCATGTGTGTACCGTGTGCTGGAAACATCAATCACACACTATCAGGCACCGTCACATGTATTTATTATTAATAATAAAATTAATATTAATAAATATGGTTATATAGTGCCAACATATTACACAGCTCTGTACATTAAATAGGGGTTGCAAATGACAGACAGTGACACAGGAGGAGAGGACCCTTGCCCGAAGAGCTTACAATCCAGTAGGTGGGGGAAGCAATACACAATAGGAGGGGAATATGGAATGGTGGGAAGTAGTGACGGTTTCAAAAGACCGAAGAAGATGGGTAGGCAAGTTTGAAAAAATGGGTTTTAAGTTCTCTTTTAAATGAGCAGAACATGTATGTTGTCATGATTCTTTTTGGAGGTGAATATTGTTACTGTTTATAGAAGGATTGGCTCAGTTCACAAAACTAACACATCAAGATCCTTGTGTGTGTGTTTTAAACAATAGTTATTAAAGATTTTCCAGCAAATATTACAACTAGATTGAGTTATCGATTCCAAAAGAAGAAATTTAAAATACAAACTCAAATAACAAACAAAAAGGAAAAACAAACAATATAGTAATAAAGCAAAAATAAAGTAACCAGGGGTATAAAGAAACGTAAAAAGGAGGTGGGTCAAAAAATAAGCTTCTATTCCTATTTTGTTGAGTATTTAGAGAGTTAGAGTTCAGCAAAGTTACATTAAGAATGGGACTGAAAATAAAGATCCCCATCCTTGTGTACAGCTGAGTGAATGGAGCCCAATGTGTGGTAGTAAAATAAATCGGTCAGCATTGTATGTCTGTATATATGTTGTATGAGTTTGGAACCTGGCACAGCGGAAGGTTGTGAACTGCTGCATATTCACAGATTCTTTTCCTTGCAGCACCCAAGGTTATAATGTGCCCATTCTGCCCAATATTTGCCAAGTCTCCATCGATTGGCCAGGTTTTGACTTTTGCTTTCCAAATGAAGTGTCTGCAAACATGTTTATATGATAGTTGTCACCGGATGCCCCCCTACTCTGCGGGTTCCATTCTCCCATTTTATGTTATAGGAATTGCAGCAAGAAGTACAAGGCCCTTGTTTTGGCAGGAGCAAAATTCCTTAAATCCAGCTTCAGCATAGCTGGGCATCTGCCAGTGGAGTTTCCAGGAGTTGTTCAATGGCATGTGCATCTATGTTTTACTTTTTTTTTTAATAATCTGAGTGGCTGCTTTGTTGATTTGCTGGATTTTGTACAAACACAGTCAAGGGATTTCCAGTTGTTCTGAGTTTTGTTGGAGTTCTGGTGAGTTTCTTTACCCCGAGGAGGGAGAGCACATTCACAAGCCGGCTCTCAATGTGTTCATTGTTATATATGATCCATAGTTAGGAGAACGTATTGTTTTGAGTATAGGGACATACCCAGACTGTGCATTGATAAGGTCATATATATTTACAAATGTCTGAAACACATACTGATACTAAAACCAGCTGGATTGTGTGTTTTGTATTTTAAAGAATTATCCGACCTCCTTTTGTTATATATGTAAGTTTATGACATGCTTGTGACTCTTTGTTATCCCAAATAAAATTCCCTCTGCTGCTGCTTGAATTTGTGCAGCCAAATTGAACAAACCCCTCACATTTGAAGCTGTACAAAATGTGATGTGACTTACCTTGTAAATTCTAAAATAGAAGACGGGTTTAATAAATATTGGTGATGGAATGTGTTTGATAGCTGATTGTCCATATACAGGTGGAAATGGGAAATGCATATTGGAGAGGTACAGAGCATGGAAAATGAAGGAATAAGGTAAACCTATTATGTGAATGATTTCAATCCCCCAAGAGAAATAGAACAGTGAACTCTTGCAGTTTGGAGGAAAGTAACTGCAAGGGTAACTCTTTGTGCACATTGAACCCATGAAAATTTCATGGCAATAGTGTCAATTATTTAGCACATCAATCATTTGAAACATTAAAACACGGACAGGTAAGTAACGTTGATGATCTGGTTACAGTGGCCCCTGACAAGGGTGGATGTGTGGGGTGATATATTAGGCAGAAAGTGAACTGAAGATGTGTTGGAAGCAGCAAAAATGGACACGAGTTCGGATTGAAGCAGGTCTGACGGGCTTATGAAGGATGGGTGATAGATCAGGGCATCTCCCAAAGGCCAAGTTATATGGGGTGTTCCCAGTATTCAGCGGTTGGTAACTACCAAGGAAGAACAATTAGTAAACTGGCAACAAGGTCATGGCCACCCAAGGCTCACTGATATACGTGGTCACGGGGGGAAGTGTAACCCATCTAGTCCAACCCAACAGAAGAACTACTGTAGTTCTGTATTGCTTTAAAATTCTATTCCAGCCATGATATAAAGATGTCAGAACACACAGTGCATCACAGCTTGCTGTGTTTCGGGGGCACCCATGCTGACCCCCCCAACCTTCACAGAATTCTTTTCCTTCACATTGGGATCATGATGTCAGATTTATAGGGAAATGTTAGTCTGTATTCACTCATCGCTGTAAATGTGGAGCTGGGAATATTTCTGCAGTAGTTACATGATAAAGATGAGCGGAGCCATTTCAGTGAAATATGACAAGGTTGTAACTCTCAGTTTAGTTCATTGACTTGTTTAGGTGAAATTTGTTTTGTTTCTTTGTTTTACTTCTTTTTGTTGCTTTAGTTTATTTTGATTTGTTTTACTTTTTTGTGTAATGTTCCTAAAGTTTTATTTATATTTTCAATGTTTTTTTTTTTTAATGTACAAAAAGTAAAATAATAGGACCAATGATAGGCTAAGGACAGGTGAATTGTGCCTCCTAAATGCTGCTCAAAGCCCATTGCACCCTTGAGCCAAAGCAAAATGCTCTTATTTTACTTTTTATATTTAATGCAATTTTCCAAAATGTGGTCTCGAATAAAACAAAAAGACTATTTTTGGTCATTCATAGCTATTAAGGTTAAAAAAAAAAGTTAATGTCTGTCAAATTGAACCTCTGGGTTGTCTGGCCAATGTGGCCACAAGGAAGAAGAATTATCTTCCTTTGTCCCCAAAGGCAGATGACTTCATTCTTTTTTAGCCGTTAGGAAATTGTAGCTTTGTATGGTATTAGTTAAATCCAGTCAGAATTATAAATTTGTGTTGTTTTGCCATCATTACCTCATTCAATAAAGCACTCTAGAGTTTTTGTGTAAAGAGCCCCCGCTAAATGTTTCCCTTAAGAACTGAAGTCCCCCAGTCCTTGGGATCTAATGGTCATTTGCTATATTGTATTGTATTGGCCTGGATGTATAAGCATGGTTCTTTACTCAAGTTTATTAAAAAGTAAGATAAAGATTTTTTTACACTGTTGTAAAGATTTTAACAAACATTCTTGCAGATTTCTGCCTGTCAGGGCCATTCCAAACTTGCAGTGAGCCGCAGAATTCTGCCTTGGGCTTAACTATGGTTGGAAATAACTTTTTGCATGCTTCTGCAGCAGATCACGGCACAGTTCCCAAAAGCGACATAGAATAAAATGAAGTTAGTGTGGCTTTTTGAGAAAAGTGAGCCAATTATTAATACACAGTATTTATATAGCACCATCATATTACACAGCGCTGTACAAAGTCCATAGCCGTGTCACTGGATGTCCATCAAAGGAGCTCACAATCTAATGTCCTTACCTTAGTCATATGTCATTTATACAGTCTAAGGGCAATTATGGGGGGAAGCCAATTAACCTAACTGCATGTTTTTGGAATGTGGGAGGAAACCGGAGTACCCGGATGAAACCCATGCAAACACAGGGAGACCCTGCAAACTCCATGCGGATAGTGTCCTGGCTGAGATTCAAACCAGGGACCCAGTGCAAAGGCTAAGGGCTAACCACTGAGCCACTGTACTGCCTACAAATTCTGCATACAAATTGCGTCCAGGTTGTCATATTGTATTAAATCTTTTTGACAATTTTTAGAGAATATGTGGCTGCCGATTGAAGTGGAAAGGTCACTGATAATAATATTGAATTAACAAGGGGCATATGGCTCGGGTCTATAGGGGAGCGTGTGCAGGTGTTGGGGATGGTTAGTTAAGGTTTTTGATATTGGATTGGTTATGTTACCTTGTAATGACTCCTGGAGCCCCAGCGTAGCCACCCCAACTGGCACACTCCCAGACAGGACTACACCTAGGGTGCCAAAGCTTTGTTTGTTGGCACACACCAGCATCCATGAAGCCCTGCACCTCATCCCGTCCCCTATTCTGTGTCCACGTTCAACAGCTGTTTCCAAAAT
>NC_092869.1:45064458-45073104 GCF_032062135.1 Pyxicephalus adspersus | reverse complement strand
AACCTGCCCTGCCATAATTAAGCAATCACATGTTACCTGCCCCTTTCCTAATAAATGATCCCGTGCATGTGGTGGCAAAGCTACAGAGGATAGATGAACCGGCAGATTTTTGTCACCACTATAAAAGATGATGGAGTTATTGGCAGGATCGACAGCCTTATATATCTTTTATTCTGCTTTATATTGATGTAACCGACTTGGCTTTGTATTATTTGTATTATATCTAATCTTTCCTTTTGTGCCTCCTTTTTTAGGATCCTGAATGTTCTCCACGTACGAATTCTTCTCCCTCTATTTAATGGGCGCTGGATGACCTCGTAAGACCCGCAGCTGATCCTGCTCTTTCGGGAAAATGCCGCTTCCGTTTGGGTTAAAGTTAAAGCGGACGCGGAGGTACACGGTGTCCAGTAAAAGTTGCCTGGTGGCGCGGATCCAGCTGCTTAATAATGAGTTTGTGGAGTTTACCCTGTCGGTGGAGAGCTCGGGGCAGGAGTGCCTGGAGGCGGTGGCGCAGAGGCTGGAGCTCCGAGAGGTGAGTGCGCTGATGATATAATCACTGTATGCTTTATCTAGATCTCTATATATTATATGGTGCGATGTGGGAGCCGATTCTGCTATTCTATATCACTGATCCTGGAGGATCTGAAGAATGTCCTGTGCTGTCCATGCATGTATGATATAAATCAACCTTAGGTCCCATCATTTCATATTATCCTTTGTAAGATCATTATTAAAAGTTTCATGTGACGGGTTCACTTTGTGTGTGGATATAGTTAGAACTCATTGCCAATATTGTCCTCAATGTGGGAGATTCACCCTCAATGTGGGAGATTCACTGTGGCATGGAAATGGAGGGTAAATCTTGCAAGAACAGAGGCTCCCACCACTATATTCCTTTGCCTAAAGTTGCCCTGGAATGCACCTTTTTGCTTTCTACAAAGCAAACCCATGATTGTTAGTTGTTCAGTAAAGGAATAGAGCGTGTTTACCATGCATAGTGAATTGTATCATCTTAGGGAAGCCAAAATAAATTTTACCCTAACCAAATGAAAAAAAAAAATCAGGATTTGTTTGCATGTGATTGGAAGGTTGAGCTATTATAACGTCACTTTCTTTGTTTAGTGTGACTATAGAACATATATAACACATATATATTCAAACACACATTTTATTACACACACACATATATATATATATATATATATATATATATATAGTATGTGTGTGTTTGTATATATGTGTATATATAGGTATGTATATCTAGGTGAGGATGTCAGGGCTCGCCCACATTCTGGGGTGGTAGCAAAATACAAAATTGGAAGCCCTGGGAATGAAGAATATGTGAAATATTCCTTTCTAATAGACTAACCACTCTTTAGATCTTTATTATATGAGAGTTATATGGAAGGAGACATTAATCAGGTGACCAGAGTTAAAGTTTCAGTTGCAAAAAACGAAAAGTTTCTTATTTTGTAAAAAGGATTACTAAAACCTTTACCATTGGTAAATACAAAACAATATATTTGTCTTATCAAAGAGTTAAACTGAGGGATGCTAATATTTGCCCTGTGAAAGTGAATGTTGTCCTAGAAAGTTTTTCATACATAATATTAATAAAAATAAAAATAGTAATAATATTAAACAGTATTTTTCCATAGCAACAACATATTCCGCAGTGCTGTACATTAAATAAGGGTGGTAAATGGCAGATAGATACAGATAGATACAGACATTGACACAGGGGAGGACCCTGCCCCGAAGAGCTTACAATCTAATTGCATATATTTTTTGTTTTGTGCAACTTAAAGTCCAACTGCAGACAAAACATTGTTTCTATACTTTTTTGGCTGCAAAAGTTATAAATGAACTTTGTGTACTTCAACTGCATTTGCAAACCTAAATGTTATCTATTTAAAGTGATAACATTGTCAGGGTTCTGCTCATAGATTGTGCAGAGAGCAGAGCAGCTCCATGTACTGCAGCCTGTAAAACTGGAATAGGAAGGAAGGGGTGGAGACGAGACCAGTCACTGTGCACAAAGAGAGAGCGCGTCGGTGATCAGTCTTTATTACAGGAAGCTCCTGCACAGAAGAATCATGCCGGATTGCTGCACAGAACAAATACTCAAGGAACCCGCTTTTTTTTGCATTTTGGAAATATTATTTTAGCACAGCTTTAAGTAATGTATAAAAGCTAAACCTTGTCAGCAAAAATTTGGGCAAATATTCCCCCTAAAAAATCCCCTTTACCCCCTTAGTCTCACAGAGCTTAGTGGTTCCTCCTGCAAAACATTTTGCTTTGCAGGGATTTAGGGATTAGGGATGAGCGAGCAAGAATATTAGGTCCGATCTCGCGGAAAATCGGGCCTTTCTCGCTTACCAAAAATGTAAGTGAGAACGGCCTACTGAGAGGTCAAGCTCTGGCCGAACAGAAGGATTTTCATGCAGTCCTCAGCGATCCCTGGGCACAAGAGTTTAATTAACCTCTAGTGCCCCGCGGATTGCACACTCTTCTCAATGAATGCAGCCACAGCTGCAATCATTAGGAAGATGCCCAGCACAGGAGAACCTCCTCATATTGTAATATAAGTATCTCTTACAAATGATACATTTGTATCTGTAACATGAATCATTTGTGTAAGAGATACTTATATTACAATGTCAGGAAGTTCTCTTTTGCTGGGCATCTATTCAATGATTGCAACTGTGGCTGCATTCATTGAGAAGAGTATGCGATCCCTAGGGCACTAGAGGTTAATTAAGTGCTGGGGATCGCAAACCGGAGGAATCCCAGGGAATTTCACGGAACCATCAGAAAAGGCATTCTTGCTTTTCCCTATTAGGAATTTTTGAGTGCCGCGGGGGACATGGGAGTTCTACTCTCCCATTCCTTCAGTCGGTGATTCTCAGAGTAAGTGGAGTAGAATGACAAATATTTCCATTCTTATACAGCACCAGATTTGTTTTGCCTTCATATATTACTGAGGGTTACACTGTACCTCTCATTGGTACAAATTGTTCTCAGCACATAATTCACTTGTCCTCATGCATCGGGTCGACCTGTCCCATCCCATGTACACATTGACCATTCTCTGTCTGTCGGTTCATGAAGGTTGGGCACTATCTCAGTCTGCTGTAAACCAAAGCTGTTCGAGGTGGAGCAGGGAAGTGGCTTTGAATCTGGAGCTTCAGATTACCTGGCATGTTATGATGAAGCATGCTCTGCATAGGGTGGCTACGCTGATGCTCCAGGTACCCCGCAAGGCAATGTAGGGAAAAAAACGGAGGGCAAAGCCATTGGAAAGGCTGGGTGTGAACAAAATGACAGCTGTGAAAAAAAAAGATAGCAAGTAAATTAAAAGCTATGTTGCTCTATATCTTCTTCCACCTGCAATAATTAATGACACTTTCAATCTTTGTAATGAAATCCAAGTCCCTGTGTTGGGTGCAGTGAGCAGTCTGAGTATCTCAGTATGAGACTTTCTTATTATCTGCAGAGATGACTCATTGGTTTCACTGAAACTCTTCAGATATCTGCAAAGCCTGGAATCCAGAGAACATCTCAGGAATTCATCCACAAAAGGTGTTGCTGCCAATACCTGACACCAAAAGTGGTCATGACAGCAGCAGGTCGCTGGGCAGCGGATTCACATGCCAATCTTGATGCAAGAGCGGCTAAATGTGTCTTCACATCATTCCTGCACGGCTGTGTCATCGAGGAGCGTACGCCGAGGTACGCTGGAGTGTGGGAGGCTGCAAAAAAAGAACAGCCAGGCTTTTATAAATAAAGTGGTGAAGCCCTGGCATGGTGTGCCATTCCCTAGAGAAAAAGTGCCAAGCGTGTGCCTGTTTAGAGCTAAACCCAATCACACTATTCCCACATGAGATTTACTATGGCATTTTAAAAGTTGGCTTCAGAACTTTCATTAAAATGATGCCTGGTGATCCTGGCATGGGCACCTGCTTTGTCTCTTTGTCACCCTGACACATTTGCCCGTGATGGGGAATACAAGTGGCCGTACATATTAAGCAGCCATGATCCAGTAATCACTATCGGGAATCCTGGGCAATGATATACAGACATCATATATGTGCATGTTGCTCCAGGGAACCCTGCAAGGCATTTGTGCCACCTTATAGGCGAGAATCATGGATGGAGATATTGGCAAGGCTGGGACTAAAGAAATGACAGCCACCATTACCAGTTACAGGAAGCTTGAGAAACCTTGTACAGAAAGCAGCAGTGAGATGGATCATGAAAATAAAAGAAAGTGATTAATATAAAAACATAATGATGTTTATTTTATTTTGGACAAGCTGTTATAAAACGTATTTTATATAAATATCTTTCAGGAAACATTGGAGATCATTAATGGCATGTAAGTAGGACTTGTAGCTGTGCATTTAGCCGAAATGAATGAAGAATGGGAACCAACATTTTGTAGAGAGATCTTTATTACAAGAGATGTCTATTGGAGAATTAAGATTCCACTTTTACTTGGAGAATTAAAGATGAGGTGTAAAATATCTGCTAGGAACATTGGGTCTGATTTATTAAAGCTCTCTGAGGCTGGAGAGAATACACTTTCATCAGTAAAGTTGGGTGATCCAGCGAACCTGGAATGGATTTCTTAAAAACATTTGTTAGCAAATTTTTTGAATCCTGGACCAGATCCATTTCAGGTTTGCTGGATCACCCAGCTTCACTGATGGAAATGTATTCTCTCCAGCCTTGGAGAGCTTTCCTGTAAGAGATCTGTGCACCAAAGACTTCTACACATAGGGAAAACTTCACTTCTAAATTAAGTTTCCAATCTGATAAAATGATAAGATCAGAAGGAAATTCAGCAGCTGACTCATTTATCTTCTTTTTAATTAATTGACCATCAGAATATCAATTCAAATAATTACAAAAGTATATAAATATATATATATAATTACAAATGTCCTTTATAGAAAAATTCCAGGAATCATTGGATTTATTAAAGCTCCAATAGCCATCAGAATATCAATTCAAATAATTACAAAATTGCTGTTGGATCTAATCATGTATGAGACATAAAGAACTTTACCTGTGGATACTTTTTCCAAGTATAGTAAACTTTTTCCATGTATTATTTTCTTACATTCTGCAATGATTAAATGGCCCTGTATTGGTATTTTGGTGAATGTTTGTATCAATGTCGGTTACACCTGCTTTTTAACGGTCTGTGCAGATGCTGGATTTACATTGTCGATATTGATTTGTGATTGTTTTGGATGAAAATTTAGCATCTTGCAGAGTTGCTTAGTGATCTGCAATGCACTATTGGTCAGCACAGTGGCTCAGTGGTTAGCATTCCGCCCTTTGCAGCGCTAGGTCCTGTGTTCCAATACACTATCTGCATGGAGTTTGCAGGTTCTCCCCATGTTTGAGTGGGTTTATTTCAGGCACCCTGGTTTCTTCCCACACCCCAAAAACATGCAGTTAGGTTATTTGGCTCCCCCTCAATCTAACCTTATACTGTATTAAAAAATGATCAGGGTAGGGTCATTAGATTGTGAGCTCCTTTGAGGGACAGCTAGTCACATGACTATGGACTTTGTACAGCTCTGCGTAATATGTTGGTGCTATATAAATACTGTGTAATAATTGTAGTCCCTACATTGGGGGACTTTTGTTCATCCCCCTTCCTTCTCGCTCCATAGACTAGAACAAGCAGTTCAGTAGCACAGCAGTTGGTGCGTTCCTCATTCTAAAATCAATGTTATTTAGGTTTTTAGTCTTTAAACTCTGCAGCTTCCATTTAAATAAACCCTGGCATGGAGATCCTTGTTCAAGCATTTTCTAGAATAGGATGACAACGTCCTGTACCTGTCCTAAAATTGATCACCTGTGTTGTCACATGCCATGGACTGATCAGTAGACATGAAGTGTCTGGAAGAGATCGGCAACGGCAAGGATAGGAAAAAAGAATATAAAATAAAAAGTGAAAACAAGGAAAAAGTAATAAAAATAGTTTGGTAAACCAAGCAAAAAAGCAAAAATGTTTTACATCTGCTTTAATTCCTTGCTTCAGCCTATAAGGCAACATTTGCACCATGTGCAGCTATATGTGCACTCCGCAGTTTTGTTATCGGAGTAGTGACCGACTCTTTCTCTGTGGTTCTTGTTCTCAGGTGACGTACTTCAGCCTGTGGTACTACAACAAACAGAACCAGCAGCGTTGGGTGGACCTTGAGAAGCCGCTGAAGAAACAGCTGGATAAATACGCCTTGGAGCCGACCGTCTATTTTGGAGTGGTGTACTATGTGCCGTCTGTGTCCCAGCTGCAGCAAGAGATCACCAGGTGAGGGCAGAACTGCAACATCTTCATTGGGTTCAATGAACGCGCTTGTCGCATTTTTGTATTATGATATAAATTTAGATCTAGTAACAAATTTAATTCCATGCATGGATTCTCCGGTACTGATGCCTTTAGATCTAACACCAATTTGAAAATATCAGTGGGTGCTACTCCAAGCAACCCACAAATATCCTGGATCCAATCTAGGCAAACTTCTGGTCATCATATCGGCATACATTTCGTATGACTGTTTACGTATTCCCTGAGGAAGCTCAGGAAGTGGCGAAACGCGTCGGGATTCGAGACGCTGTTATCGATTTCGATCCTATACTTTTTTGAGTATACTATGTCTAGCTAATTGGTCTGCTATCCCATGCTATTGAATAAGAAGGACCCCCCAAATGATTATACAGTGTTTGTACTTTTGAGTTGTGCCAAATTTTTTTTTATTTTTGTTGTATTATCAGTACAAACATTTTGTACCGCAAAACAAACCCAGCCTTTGTTCTTTTTGCTTTCAATGCAAGTATAAAGATTAAAAGCAATCATGGCGTCCCATGAATGCACCCATAGGGGTTGTGGCTACTTCTAATACAGAGGTAGGCAAACTCTGGGCTTTAGGTCAGATACGGCCTAGCCAGTATTCCAGTCCGGCCTAACGCCCCCCTAGTTATTTATTGTCCTAGTGTGCCTTCTTGACCTGAAATGGCCTAGTAGTCCAAAAAGTTTGCCAAACCCTGCTCTAATAAATGCCTGGTCCCATACCTTGACACTAGGTTGTCAGATGTCTCCGCCCTGGTGGGCAGTGGAGAGTAAAGATTTAGAGGTCAGCGACATAAGGGCTTTGAACTCTTTTACAGTCATGTCCAAGTTTACCTTTCATATGGTTACATTTGATTGAAATTTCCTTCTTTCACTGGTCAATATGTTTTTTAATTAATCAATAAATTGCAGTTAAACCCAAAAACAACCAATAAATATATATTGCAGCTTCCCAGGTGTCTGATATAATGACTGCATTCATTTTTACAGAAAAATACATCCAGAAATCGTGCGTGCTTGTTTCTTTCTGTGTACTGACCTAAAAATCTCAAACTTAGAGATTTATTGCTGCGGTTAGTTTAGGGGAATTTCTTTTTATTCTATTATAGTATTATCTTGAGTTTTGTGGTTATTCCCCATCGCCGTCTCTCTTGGGCTGTGGTCGGTTGATTTGCCGTTGCAGGGTGGAGATGGAATAACTTAGTGATATGACCTGTGTGAATAACACTCTGAACATTTTCCATGCTTTGTTCTTTCCTCTGATTGGTGACATTTCCATATTTTTCCTCTTACAGCTGATTTTGGAGACTACGACCAGTATGAATCACAGGATTTCCTGCAGCGATACGCTTTGTTTCCTGTGGTAAGTGGAGTCGCCATTAACTCCTCGTATACCGGACAGACTGAGGATAGCACAAGTGTCCGCAGCCCGCCCTGTGCATTATATAGATCGCCGCCCTATGGACGGTCACTTGTTAGGGTTTTAAAGAGCAGACACAAAGTCTGACAACAAAGTGAGATCTGCGGGGAATTACCAAACCAAATATATCAGGGTCAATAAAACAACATAAAATAAGAATTCCTGAAGACATTATTAAGATCACAAAACATTTTTTAATGTTCATTAGATGAATTTTAAACGTAACTTTTAGTTTTAATCTTCTCAATACATTCCAGGTGCATTAAAACAATGTGCAGTCTTTACCGTGTTTAAAGGACTTTTCCCTTTGTATTGAAGCTAAATTGTCTTCTTGTAGAAGTGATTCAAACAGGAAGGGGAGATTACATAGTGGCCAGGTCCCTAAGGGGTAAAGAAAACATATTATTCCCTAGAACAGGAGAGTGCCAACCCCAAATTTAATCAGTATAATAAATAAGTCCAGACAGAGAGTTTTTTTGGAAACAAAGTTCAAAGTGCTCAGAATACAATACATTCACAAAGGTAATTTGAGATTAAACATCTCACAATATTGATTATAGCAATATTCGGGCCAGTGTAAATGGCGCTAGACAGTGTACCATAACTTCACAATATTGTTATTTCATTCTTAATGCCAGTATATATGGTACTAGACAGTGTATACCTGACCATAACATAGAACACATAAGGGATTATAGGAAAAATACCAATACTACAGTATCCATAAAGAAAAGATGTGAAGAAATGCAGGCGTGAAACCATGAAAACCCGACGCGTTTCACCCAACTAGGGCTTCCTCAGGGGTGATATCATACAAGCAGAACACATATGCTAGAAATAACAAGTATATACAGAATAC
>NC_092869.1:45057395-45064205 GCF_032062135.1 Pyxicephalus adspersus | reverse complement strand
ATAATGCAAAGGTGCAGTAAGGTGCAATAATGCAAAGGTGCAGTAATCAAAACTGAAAAGGGTACTAACAGTAAGTACACATTAGGGTTAATTGCAGGTCAAAACAAATGTGTGTGTGTATATATATATATATATATATATATGTATAATAAACATATAAAGAAACCAGTTTTATATACAAATTAAATGAATATCGCACTTACATAATCCAGGTGAAAGAGAGATATATGGAAGATGGTAGATCTCACCAAAGGGGATATTACGGAGGAGAGTTTAATGCCTATTAAATGTATGATATTATTTATCAGTATTGTATATATGAGGAGAATGGAAGAGAGGTCTCTTTGCAGAACTCTGATACGCCCCCTGCTGGATGATTAGAGCCAAAGCATTCCAATTCCTATTCAGTCTGCTGAATACAAAACTCTAAATCTGTCTTAGAATGGATGTGTCCGATCTCTGCAGAGAGACCTCTGCTTCCACACACTGAGGACAAGGGTCCTTTTCTGCAGCTACCAACAGGAGACAGGCTCTTTAGATTGTGGCATATTACTAATGAATACCAACTGTAACACTTTGCACTTCTTCTGCTTTGATGTAGTTATAAAAATGTAAACTTCAATGAGGCTTTAATGGACTATAAGCTACAATGGCTGAACTCCTGACTACACCAACACCGTCAATGACTTATACATAGAATCATGGTGTAGATGTAATCCCTGTGGCTGGCTGTATATGCTTGTAGGAGCTCCATCACTCCATATAACCACCCCAAAAGTGCCGTGTATGGCTGAGCACCCACAAGGGAACAAAAAAAATCATTTTACAGACACAACAGCTGCACTTTGCTATAAGCAAGACATTTCCCATTTTTTTTTCAAAAGATTGTACAGAAGGTTATACTATCATTTGTAAAGAAGATAAACTATCATTTTCTCATAGATTTCCTCATTCTAACCAAAAAATCATTTCTGATGTGTAAAATGTCATTTTTTATCTGCAGGGATGGATACAAGATGAGAAGACCCTGGAGGAGGCGACACAAAATGTGGCTCTGCTTCACCAAAAGCTGCGGTATGTTCCCAATGATCTTCTCATTACCCCCCGGGATAGGATTACCCCAAAAAAGGAGAAAACAGTGTCCTTGGTAATGGTTTTTAAGGGGCGTTCAACAATTTTGGCACAACTTGGGGATATTCCACAAACACGAACAGTTACACCAATCACACATCATTCAGAACACTATTTATATAGTGCCAACATATTACGCAGCGCTGTACAATAAATAGGGGTTGCTAATGACAGACAGATACAGACAATGACACAGGAGGAGGAGAGGACCCTGCCCTGAAGAGCTTACAATCTAAGAGGTGGGAAAGCAGCATACAATAGGAGGGGGGATATGAATTGGTGGATGGTGAATTGGAAATAATATCAGTCGATCAGAGATATTAGCAATTGAAATTCTATGAAGAAAGTTAATTTTCCATCCCCATTTGCACCTCCCTCTCCCCCACCTATTGTTCAATAATTATTACAGTGAACTCCTAGATTGTAAGCTCTTCGGGGCAGGATCCTCTCCTCCTGTGTCATTGTCTGTATCTGTCGGTCATTTGCAACCCCTATTTATTGTGTGTAAAATGTTGGCGCTATATAAATCCTGTTTATTATTATAATTATTCATAATAATAATAATATTAATAATAAAAGGACAAATCGGAATCTTGGAGGGTGAAAGGGGCCCCAGCCAGACTCATTTATAGAATATGAGATCTGCTAATAACGTCAGCTCCCTTTATTTCTACATTTACTAATCACTCAAACATGCAGCGTTCATTAGAGCTATTTTCTGCCCATGTATCACTTATCATATGTATAGTAACACCACTCATGTATGTGACAGGTTATCAATAATAATACGTAGATATGGTATATTTATTTTTTTAGAAACCTATGAATGGTGTATTTATTAAAATCAAGCCTGCCTCTTCAAATGCTATTTGATTATACATAGTAACAAAGTCAGGTTGAAAAAAGACATCAGTCCATTAAGTTCAACCACCAAGGAAATAAACATATCCCAGATAAAACCCTATGGAGCTGATCCAGATGAAGGCAATACACCCCCCCTGGTTTATTTTGCTCTAACAGGGGGAAAAAAAATCCTTCCTGACTCCATTAAGCAAATAGATGTTTCCTGGCAATCCAATGGAAGACATTCTTTCATATCCCTTCATGTAGACAAAGCAGGATGTATGGGAAGTCTCCTTGTATTGCATTGGATCAGTTTTGGAGAATTTTCCTCTATTACCCCCCTAGCGGTAATCCTGAGTGTGACTCGGGGTGGATTTTCCATGCAAAATGTCGTTATCCCGAGTCACACTCAGGGTTGCTAAAAACTTAAAAAAAAAAAAAAACACTTACCTTGTTCCATTGGAGTTCCCGGGCGTCCTGCTGGTCCCTGCAGTTCCTTGGGACGCGACTTCTTTCTTTGATTTTCAGCTAGCGACTGCAGAGACGTTCTCCGGGGTTTCCCGGTGCATTCATCGGTGCGGGCGGAAGGAGCGTCGGGAAATTCAAATAATTTTGTATCGGGTTCAATACAAAATAGCTGTATTGAGTAGTTATGCCTAAGACTTATAGGCCCACAATGTAAAATAAATTTCCATGCAAAAAAATGTAACGCTTTTTGCGTGGAAATACGGACAGAATTAGAACACAAGGGGGGTTAAAGTTCTGGTGACATTTTTCTACCTATCACTTCCAGTTCCAGTGGTGATGGTTGGCATGACTGCACTCTACTAAATAATACAATAAATTCGTGTTTTTAGATACATTTAATCTGGATACTCTAACTTGCTATTGTGCAGGGTATGAAGACTCCCAAAGGTGTCCTCACATATAGTAACATATAGTATACTTATATTATAATATGCAGGGTCAGACTGGGGACCTGAGGACCATCAGAATGCAATGCTTTCCTAGCACAGTGATATAGGGAGGCAGCAGGGATCCACCAAAGGGCCCAAAAAACTGATTTGGGGTATATGACTGGGGCCCACCAGAGGATTTCCCTTTCCTCCTATGAGCCCTGTCTATATAAACCCGTAGAATGCAAAGCTTATAGAAAACTCAGCCCACGTTTCCCAACCAGCAGCTGATACCAAATGGCTGATACTGTGGTGCTTTATCAGTCTCTTATCATTTCTGCCATTCCTAAAGGTGCGTACACACTTCCAATTTTTATCGTTCCAATCGAACGACGAACGATCGATTGGGCGAAAAATCGTTCGTAAAAAAGTAACCAACGACGCCGACGAACGAGGAAAGTCGCTGGAAACGAACGACCGGACCGACGGATCGGATTGGACGACGATCGTTGAGCAGCGTTCGTGTGTACGGTCGTTCGTTGATCGTCCATGTTCAGAGCATGCGTGATGAACGAACGTCCGTTCACTTTCCTGTCGTGCACATAGTTCCTCTATCGCTCAAACGATCGTATCTATCGTGTGTACAATATCTACGAACGATCGTGTCGTTAACTCTATGTGCAGGATCGGTGCTATACGATCGTTCATATATATCGTGCATGAACGTTCGTCGTTCGTTTTCCAACGATAATAATTGGAAGTGTGTATGTAGCTTTATAAACAAGGTTTAGAATTGTGCAATGGAAAATACGAGTTGTACAATGAGACTAAAGTTCTCCAGGGCTGGCGAAGATACACTTTCATTAGTGAAGCTGAATGATCCAGCAAACCTGGAATAGATCTGGCCCAGGACTGAAAACAGATACCAAATGACTTAAGAAATCCATTCCAAGTTTGCTGGATCACCCAGCTTTACTGATAAAAGTGAATATTCTCCAGCCTTGATGAGCTTTAATAAGCTAGGATCAATGAATAGGATTGCTTGCGTTGGGCCAATACATACAGTTTGTATTATAAATAGGCTGATTGGTAAGATTTACAATATTGTATGAAATATTCTCCCATGTGTGATGGAATATGGTGGTCACTGTGTATCTTTGTGTCATTGGCAGGGGTTTGTCTCCCCCCGAGGCAGAGATGTTGTACATGCAGGAGATTGAGCGCCTTGAGAACTATGGAGAGGAAACTTACCCTGCCAAGGTAATCATGGAAGAAGTATCTGTAACTTTGTAAAAGTTTTGCCTTTAGAATTTGCCATTTAATACTTTATTTATATACAGCAAGTGGAAGGAATGAAGTTTCTTTTTATTAGGTTTTTATCTCCTTTAATTCACCTTCTGCTTTGAAATACCAAGTCTTTATTATGTGATATTATGACTTTGATTGCATTACACCCCCGATATTCTGTATACAAGTTGCCAGAGGAATTTCCATCCTTCTGATCTGAGATATGTGAGGTTTTGATGCTGAGATTAAGTCTTTGATCTCTTTTATAATTACACAAATAATATTTTATTACAGTACTTTATAGCAGCGAAGGAATTTCTGATCCTGCTAGAAAAAAAACTTCCAAGAATTCATTCAATAAAAACTTTTATTGGTGCAGCAAATGTCGGATTGGTGATATAGGGTGACGTGCGGGAACGGAGCGCCTCGTGTATAAGGATTTACACTGCACTCATAAAACTTTTGATTTGGTTTTGACTTTTGATGAGTTCTGTGTAATTGTATGCATGATAAAAAGGTAGTTACAATGATTTATTTCTGTATAGCACCAACATGTTCTGCAGTGCTGTACAAAGTCAGGACATAGAGAGCCTATGTCCATTGTATTATAATCCAAGAAATGTTGTTGTAGGATCAATATTTTCTGCATCAAGATAATATAGATGTACAAAAATAAGCTTTTAGGCTGGTGGATGACTAATGGTGAGTAAAAATGGCGGGGTTTGGTCTTGGTCACACTTTCTTGCCCCATGCTACCATTAATAGGTTCATCACATTGTATTAAGAAGCAGCGCAATGTTCTTAAAGATGGCTCCCAGACTATGGGCAAGAACAAACACACCATCCACGGCAATTGCTTTTTTTGCATTGAGAACCTATGGACTTTAGAGCTGCAATACCCTCAGCAATTGTGAATTCTTTGTAGTCAATGTGACAATTTTCTCATCTTTTGTTTCTAGGACAGTCAAGGTACCGACCTTTCTATCGGAGCCTGTCTGAATGGGATCTTTGTGAGACACAAAAATGGTCGCCCGCCTGTTTTATTCCGGTCAGCCTTCACACTTCTTGTATATTGTATGACTTTAATTTTGTGGACAGCTGACCATCACAATTATGAGATTGTTAGAAATTGAGGAACCCCGGTTGGGAAACACTGAGTATACAAAGACATTATAGACAATTGTGCTCTTCCAGGCTTGTGGTCACAGTTTGGTGAAGACCGTTTTCTGTTCCCCCATTACTGCCCCGGGGTACAAAGCCAGCTCCATAAAGACATGGGGTCACTAGTTTGGTGTGGAGAAGCTTGAGTGTCCTGACCTCATCCCTACTGAACACCTTTGGGGTATATTGGAATAGTGAGCCAGGTCTTCTCATCACATATCAGTACCTGACCTCACTAATAAGGGGCAAATCCCCCCATCAGTACCTGACCTCACCAATAGGGGCAAGTCCCCACCATCAGTACCTAACCTCACCAATAGGGGGCAAATCCCCACCATCAGTACCTGACCTCACCAATAGGGGGCAACTCCCCACCATCAGTACCTAACCTCACCAATAGGGGGCAAATCCCCACCATCAGTACCTGACCTCACTAATGGGGGCAAATACCCACCATCAGTACCTGACCTCACCAATGAGGGCAAAACCCCACCATCAGTACCTGACCTCACCAATGAGGGCAAAACCCCCCCATCAGTACCTGACCTCACCAATAGAGGGCAAATCCCCACCATCAGTACCTGACCATACCAATGGGGGCACCAGAAATCTTATGGAAAGAAAAGTGAAGGATTTTACAGCCACTTACAGCCAAAGTTTAGTTAATGGATCTCCAACAAGCACCTATGGGTACGGTGTGCACACATTATT
Source organism: Pyxicephalus adspersus (assembly GCF_032062135.1). NCBI lineage: Eukaryota > Metazoa > Chordata > Amphibia > Anura > Pyxicephalidae > Pyxicephalus > Pyxicephalus adspersus. Next base: position 45,058,176 of record NC_092869.1, on the reverse strand, counting down.
GCAGCAATCATTTTCTTACATCCGATGTCTCATGGTTGTCTTGTTTTCTTGTCTACAGGTGGGTGGACATTGCTAATATGTCTCATAATAAATCGTTTTTCACATTGGAGCTGGCAAACAAGGAGGAGACTATCCAGTTTCAGACGGTGAGCAGTTAACCTTCTGCATATATCTTTCTAATGAGTGTGTAAAATATAAATATATGTAGGAAACATGTTTAAACCTCAGTATGTGGGGTCCCAGTGCACCAAATCAGAAATTAAACAAAGCTTGCTTTTCTAACACCGCAGTCACAGCTTGAGTACAAAATCATGTCCACTGTCAGCATGCTGCAGAGAGGAACCCTTATGTAGAAGCAGGGGGCTCTCCAAAGAGGTCTAACACATCCAAAGAGCTCTTCACCTTTAAGGATGGAGTTTGGCACGGCCTGATTACCTGGCAGGTCCGGGTGGCCGTGTTTTGCTTTCAACTAACGGTGGATGATCTGTTTCTTCCTTTCTCCAATACCTTTTCCTGTTTTGCTCTTTTAGGAAGACATGGAAACTGCCAAATATGTGTGGAGGATGTGCGTGGCCCGGCACAAGTTCTACAGAATGAACTGCAACATGTAAGTACACGGCACTCAGCCCTGATGATTCACCTGGTTGATGGATAGGAGACACAGAGCTACTTCCTAGCACAGGAATTCCCCTTATATATGGATAGGGGACACAGAGCCTATTCTAGTGCATAGATTCCACTTATCTATGGATAGGGGACACAGAGCCCATTCTAGCACAGG
>NC_092869.1:45046757-45056897 GCF_032062135.1 Pyxicephalus adspersus | reverse complement strand
TATTGATAGGGGACACGGAGCCCATTCTAGCACAGGGATTCCACTTACCTATAGATAGGGGACACCGAGACCCTTCCTGCTTCTATGATTCTGCTTGTCAATGGATAGGGAGCACGGAGCCACTTCTTAGTTCTTTGATTCTGTTTGTCGATTGATAGGGAACATGAAGCCCCTTCATAGCTCTTCCCTTTCCTTAAATCCTCATATTGTGTCATGTTGAAATGATGGAATATTTTGCTAGTAGAATATGAAGAGAATTAAAAAGAAAATACATCTGACACATGATTGAAAAATGAAACCAAAACTACAGTTTAGGAAGTTCACCCCATTGGTCCATATAGCCAATATTGGTTTAATTTAACCCTTTAATGTATTAGCATTATATTAGATTTCACTTCATTAACTGCACACCTGAGAGGTGGAAACTTTTAATATATAATGCAACACAAAGTAACAAATGGTAGTTAATAAAGGAGGGAATGAATGTCCTGACCTGACCCATGAAAGGAGAAGGAGATGGGGCAAAACTTTGGACCAATGTTTAGAAAAGAGATGAGCTGAAGTGTGTGCCGGCATAATGAAATCAGCTCTCCATATAAATATATATATAATATAAATGACCCTCCGTGTCTGATCTCTGTCCAGCTTTAGTTTAGGTGACAGAATATAAATATATACACAAGGTCTGTCTATGAAATAAGGAGATGTGTTTTTATCTCTTATACGAAGCATTGAGATGATTCAAATCTCTCGCCATGAATGTGTAAACTTCTCCAAACACGCAGAAAAAAAGCCGGTGCTCCCTGTGTTTAGTTTTGTGTCAGTCACTGTTTAATGGCGTTGCATGAGCTGAAATCATGAGAAGTGTAAAAGTTTCACAATGTTTCAGTTAGACATTTTTAGTAAAATTTCACACCAGAGCAAAAAGAGAGCTGCAAGGAAATTTGCGCTGACATTCTGCAGCAACTTGAGGTGGAGCCGAACCTTTTCCATAAAGTCATCACTTGGTGCCGAAACCCGGATCTTCCAGTATGATCCTGAAACCAAACCACAGTCACTGGAAACACCTTCATCACCAAGAATCAAAAAAGTCCAAATTCACAGCCATGTCATCGTGTTTTGTGACATGAAGGCGTCATTTTGGCAGAATGGGTTCCAGAAGACACAACAGTGACCCAACATTATTATACGGAAGACAAAGCTGAGAGAAAGAGTCAGGAAAAGACGGCAGAAATGTGGGAAATGGTTTCATTCTTCATCAGGGCAATGCTCCTTCTCACACAGCACTTTCTGTGACCGACAAACACATTACTACGCTGGAACATCCTCCATATTCACCAGATTTGCCACCTTGGGACTTATTTCTTTTTCCTAATTTGAAATTGGAGAATAAAGGAACANGCTTTGTGTCAATGGATGCAGGAAAGAAAAAAACATCAGAAACTGATCTGCTCCATGACTTCAATCAGTGGAAAACAAGACGACATTGGTTCTTCATTGTGAATGGAGAGAATATTGAAGGGGAAAAATATTAAATTGTTATAATTATTAAATAAAAGCTATTATATTAGTCTCATTATTTCATAGACAGACCTTGTGTGTGTGTGTATATGTATATATATATATATATATATATATATATATATATTCTCTTTTTAGGTGTTTTGGTTGTTGTGTTGGTCATCTGCAATGTAACATTGATAGTTTTGGCCCCATTGTGCTCAGACTGACGGCCATTACAACCCGCAGCTGTTGTGTTCATATGGATCCCAGTTGTGCTCTGTATGTAAACAGAAGGAACACGTGTTGGACATGCAGCCTTTGTGGCCCCGGCAGCCACCTGTCTCTCCTCCTCTTCTATAGACAGGTTGCTGCTGGCTGTATAAAGGAGCCTCTTACCCCGGGACAGCTGTGCTGGTGCCTGGGGTCTCTATGGAGGGTCCACAGCTGCAGCAGAGAGCCGGCTGTCTCCAGGCCCCATACTAACTCCCAACACAGGCGATTTTACAAGAGACGGCTGATAGACTTTGTCTGAGACCGATGTTTAGTACGGTAACCTAAGCCAACCAATCAAAATGTTACTTTTACTGATTGACCTAAATGAAACCAACTAGTTGCATAAATATAAACTCTGCCCCGAGACTGAATGGTCATGCTGTACTTTGAACTTGAAATTTTGTTTGATTTAAAGACAATGTTTTGCATTTTGTGCATTATTTAATGTTACCATAATATAAAAAATACAAATAACAAAAAGTTACAAAGTAGTAACGTGTTAATATTATGCATTTGTCCTTCTAGCCAGTAGGTTAATAATTTTACATTTGCAGGAATTTTGCCAAGTTTGTTTGTTTAATGTGCAGTAGTTGAGAATGCCCTCTGACACTATTTGAATGGCTCCAGCTGAGGTTTCAATCAGACAAGGCCATCCTTAGCTTCTGTACAGACTATCCTGAGTGCTCTGGGAATCCTTTGTCATGTATAAAAGGTTTATTTGAACAATGAAGATTGTGTATTTTATTTTTAAATATTAAACATTGTCTAAACTAAATATCCTTTGATCTCAAATCATTAGAATATTAACAGATAATAGAGTAACTTTTCTGGCCAGTGTATTTTCAGCATTGGTCATGCAATACCCAGGCACACTGCAGAAATTCAGCTCCGTCACCAGATATTGTATCACCAGCTTTTGGTATTTGGGGAATCTGATGGGGCATCCCATATGATCTAAACACAGGCAGGGCTATGAATCCGGAGCAATTGTTCAATTCTCACCTTTGCATGTCTTTGTCCTTAGGGACCCCCCTGATCCTCCTCCTCCTCCTGCGGATGGGATTCACAAATCTCTCTCACTTCTCTCCTTTCAACGTTTCCCAATTCTGTCTCGTCCATCCCTGCCTAAAGGGTGAGCAGGAGCGAACACTTCGGGCAGAAGTCTGTACAAACCCCTCGTCTTTTCCTTTCTGCATTAATATATAACAACATGGAGATGACACCTTCATCCTTTTCTGCTTTTACTAATGTAATGAGGAACTGGCTGTCATCCTCATCCTCTCCCTCCTGCAACAATGTAACAATATTCAGTTTCCTATTACCCTCATCTTCTATCTCCCTTACTATTGTGAAACTGCCACTTAGGCTACGCACACACGTCAGATGTTGGCGAGAATCTGGCGTGTGTACGGCCCACGTCATTCATCGTCTGTGGATCCGACCTGGCGGATCCACGGACGATGAACGAGGAGCGATCCTAATGCAAGATAAGAGGTAAAGCGCACAGCAGGGTGCCGCTCCATCGCTCTCCCCTCTCCATAGAACGGTGTATGTACAGCTCTTTTTTATGCATCGTGCGGTTCTTATTGTTGGAAAGGATCATCACAGATCCTTTCCAACGACAAGAATTGCACATGTGTACGCAGCTTTACCCTCATCCTTTCCTTCCTATACTAATATAACAGTAAGGAGCTGCCGCTTACCTTCTGCAACAATTAGCTTCCTATTACCCTCATCCCCCTCTTTCTGTACTGTTGTAACAATACGGAACTGCTATTTACCCTCTTTTGCTGTAATATAACAAGAGACTGCTTCTTACCCTCATCCTTTATTTCTCATATTAATATAACAAGAGACTGCTTCTTACCCTCATCCTTTATTTCTCATATTAATATAACAATCTTCCCTTCCTGCCTGTGTAATATTTAGAAACTTCTACTTACCCTCCTCTTCTCCCTCCCGCACTATTGTAACACTAAAGAACACTGCTTAACTTCTCTTAACTTATCTTCTCACTTCTGCAACCATTTGCACACAAAGGATCTGCCACTTACCTTCTTTTACTGTAATATGACCAGGAACTGCTTTTTACCATCACCCCCTTCCTCCTCTACTAATAGAACAGTAAAGCTGCGTACACACGTGCAATTTTTTATTATCTTTCAAACGATAAGAACCGCACGATGCATGAACGAGAGCTGTACATACAGCACCGTACTGCTCTATGTAGAGGGGAGGGATGAGAACGACGGTGCGGCACCCTGCTGCGCACTCTCCCCCCTCACTTGCATTAGGATCGCTTGTCGTTCATCGTCCATGGATTCGCCAGGACTGATCCACGGACGATGAACGACACGAGCTGTATACACGCTAGATTCTCGCCCGATATCTGCCTTGAGCTGATTATCGGGCGAGAAAAATTTGACGTGTGTACGTAGCTTTAGAATCTGACACTGACCCTCCCTTTATTTCTCCTGTACTAATATAAGCATAAGGAACAGCCACTCATCCTCATCCTTTTTGTAATGATGGAACATTGAGGTCTCTCCTCCTGCCTGCGCTGCATGTTTCTTGTATTTCCCATGTAGTATAATGCTCCTCCGAGCCACAAAGGCTGCAATGGGAATTTGGAAACTTATAATAACCTCCCATTGCTGGAATTCTGCTTTCTGATTTTGTTCCCTAGAATTAAAGCTTGCTTAAGGTTTTCACAAAAGCTCATTTGCCTGTTATGAGCCGTAGTTGAGTTCTACTAGCTTGGCTGATGACATATAGAAGATATTTGGATCTTGCATGGCCAGACCATTGAAGCTCGGTGGTTTGTGTGTGGCTTCTATATTAGCTGCAGTCAGTTACATTAGGGGCCCCAGACTGGTGATACAGAAAGAAATTTTGCTTTACGTTTGCCCTTCATTTGCATTTGCTCATATAAGAGCCATAACTTGGGTCCGTACTGCAGGATATTACTCACCGATTCCTTTTTCTTTGCAGACAAACTCAGGCCGTCAATCCAGTGCGCCGGAGATCATCGACGAGAATGTCGCTGGTAAGAAAAATGTGCTGTGATTTGGTGTCCGGTATTTTGTATTCTCAATTAGTTCTCTGCTCAACTCTCCAAAGGCCGATGTAAATCAGAACTGCTCCCTGTACACCACAATCGTGGAACAGAGAGCAGGCCAATGTACAAAATATTTGCCTCCTAAGGATGTCCACTCTGAAACATGACATCTGGCGTTATCGCCAAAATATTCTCAGAAGTTGTACAAAAACAATTCTGGACTGTACACTGCCCTCTCTTGCAGGATCTGCAAATCAAAATAAAAACTTCTATCCTGGTGGCAAATGTAACATTTTCGATAAACCTTCATATAGGGATGAGCGAGAATGCCTCTGACAGTCTTGAAAAATTTCCTGGAACTTCCGATCAGTCCGCGAAATTTCGGCGAACCGATTTTGCAAATTCTGTTAAAGTCAATGGGGAAAAATTCAGACATGCCTCCAATCAGCTTTGACCGCAGCTTGCCGCGGTCTAGGTTCACACAGTCCCTGGGCTGTACTTATCAATGATAAGTACAACCCAGGGACCGTGGGAACCTGGACGATCACAGCTGAACTCATATGACCTCTCAATGGAGATTCTCCATTGAGAGGTCATATGAGTTCAGTATGCCTACGGTCACAGCTGATTGGAGGCACGTACCTCCAATCAGCTATGACCGCAGGTTCCCACGGTCCAGGTTTGTACAGTCCCTGGGCTGTACTTTTCAATGATAAAACCGTCACAGCTAAACTGATATGACCTCTCAATAGAGATTCTCCATTGAGAGGTCATATGAGTTCAGTACTGCATTACCGCCCCCTCCTTTTTCCCTTGTTCGTTCGGCGAGAAGACAACCCCATGGCGAATCAGAAGGCCGTTCTTGCTTACATGGTAAGCGTTTGGTAAGCGAGAAAGCCCAATTCGTCGCCAGATCAAAATTAAAAATCTCGCTTGCTTATCCCTACCTTCATATATATACATTCTGGCTGCAGAGACTTTAATGTTTAGGTGTTTTCTTTACATATGCTTTCCCCATGTACATAATTAGAAATGTGTTTACATTGATCACTTTCATTGCATGTCTTTCAAAGACAAATGAGAAAATTTCATAATAATTTGTAATCTGCCAAATAATCAATTTTTAAGTAGTTACTTGATGCTCATAGTATCACAATATAACCCGTGGGAAATAACACTTTCTTGATTTTGCAGCCAAAGCACCAGCCATATATGATGCCACCTCCACAGATGCACTACAATGGACACTACAATGAGCCTTACACCTCTTCACAAGGTGAATTTATATCATTTAGCAATGACAAAGTTATTTTCCAATAAAAAGCCTCATAGCAGAAATGTTAAATTTGTTTCACATGGGGTGTAGAGGGATGAGAGCTGCTAAAAGCAATTAAAATGCATCATGTGAATTATGTACATGAAAGAACAGTTTACTATTACAGGTAGTCCCCGGGTTACATATGAAATAGGGACAACAGGTTTGTTCTTAACTTGAATCTGTATGTAAGTCGGAACAGGTACGTTATTTTAATAAATGTAATTAGGACAGATGTTTGTCTCAACATATTATTAGGCAGCGTAGTGTCAGTTACTGTATAAAATCCTCAATGTGAGTTAATCACAAAGAAAAAACATTCATTAACTTCTGGAGCAAGCTGTGCTTTATTACGCAAAATGAAACAACTGCCGAGTTTGTCTTGGTTACAAGAGCTTGCAGAAAGAGCTCACCCTCTAACATCACCCACAACCTCAGCTGTGTTTAGCAAAAGATTTCTTCTGCAAGTCATGCAAACCGCCTCCGTCCTGCACACGAGCAAGTAGGGAAGCCTGTTCGTATCTAGGAGTAGTCTGTATGTTGGATGTCCTTACCTCAGGGACTACCTTTATGTGAACAATATTTATTGTATCACATTTTTGAATCCCTCACCTTTTTCCTAAAACCTTTTTCTCAGTGGTTGCAAGGAGATGGCATGTTGAGCATTTTAGGTCCCAACTTAAATCTGCCAAGGGTTCTCTTTTTTTCTAAATTGTCCCATCTAGAATGGATATCCTCACTGGAGTATTTCCAATGTGAGAGCTTAAAAATTTTAATTCTTCTATCAATTTTAGTCCATATGACAATATTGAGCAAGCAAAACAGAGAGGTTGAATCTCTCTAGTGGGGTAAAGCAGAACCTTTGCCCTACAACTTACCGACCAAAATCAAACAGCTATAAGGGTAATATGCAGTAACCGTCCATAGGCAGCTATTAATTTTCTCTTTGTATTTGCAGACAATCTTCCTGTGTTTGTCAGCAATCAGAACGGATATTATTATCACTCTCAGACCAGCTTGGATCGCAGCCCTCATGACTACAATGGTAGAATCCGGAATGGCAGCGTCTACAGCGCTCACAGCACCAACTCCCTCAACACCCAGCAGCACTTCATGCAACCATCTCCTATGTCCTCCAATCCCAGCATCACCGGAAGCGACATTATGAGGCAGGAGTACATCCCCACCCACCGGCACAGTGCCCTTATCCCTCCCTCTTACCGCCCCACTCCTGATTACGAGACCGTGATGAGGCAGTTGAACAGGGGTGTCATGCATTCGGACAGGCAAAGTCACTCAATGAGGAATCTCAACATTGGGAATTCCTATGCCTACAGTAGACCGGACGCTCTGGTGTACAGTCAGCCTGAAATCCGAGAGCATGCCCAGTTCACCAACCCGCAGTCCCATCATTATCCCTTTAACCTGAACTATAGTTTCCACAGCCAGTCTCCATACCCTTACCAAGCCGAGCGACGGCCAGTAGTTGGAGCTGTTAGTGTCCCGGAACTGACCAATGTCCAACTTCAGGCTCAAGACTACCCAGCCTCCAACATCATGAAAACTCAGGTATACCGGCCTCCACCACCATATCCCTACCCACGTCCAGCCAACAGCACCCCAGATCTAACCCGACATCACACAAGCAGCAGTAACCCTGACCTCATCACTAGAAGGGTCCACCATTCGGTGCAGATGTTCCAAGAGGATAGCCTTCCTGTGGCTCATTCCTTGCAAGAAGTCAGCGAGCCATTGACTGCGGCCCGTCATGCCCAACTGCAGAAGAGGAACAGCATTGAAATCGCCGGGCTCACTCATAGCTTCGAAGGGATGAGAGTTAAAGAGCGGACTGCCTCTTCCTCCGCTGCCAATGTGGCACCACAAAGGATCATGCCAACGGATTCACCAACGAACGTTTACATTGAGCGCACGAAAGAGGAACAGGGAGCTGAGCATGAAAGAGGCCGTTACGGGCACAAAAAGTCTCTCTCAGATGCCACTATGCTCATTCACAGCAGTGAGGATGATGATGATGAGAATGAAGAAGAAGACAACAGGACGAACGTCTCTCAATCCGCTCACTACGATCGATCCCAGCTACGAACTGTCATGGAGACCTATCCAGATGAGTCGGAGCCCAGCTACCCATACAGCTCAGTGCCAGTCAATCATTTACATATCTATGAGCACAAACCAGTGGAGGTGGAGAAAGAAAGGCGGCAGACCACTGTCAGCCCCCTACAATTTACCGGAGACTTCCTGTTCAACAGAAGAGGGAACGGCACGATCCCACCGTCTGTGTCCGAATCCAATCTCACAGCCGGCACGGTGACCTATCGAGTGAAAAAGGAGCCAATGAAGAAAAGGCCGGTGTCTGATGTCCTGTCTGGAAAGAAGGACATTGTTGAGGGCCTTCCTCCTTCAGGGGTAAGTACACTTCTAATTATTTTAGATTTGTTGGAAAACCTTTTAATATTAATTGATTTGAAATGAAAACTTTAATGGTTTGGTGTCAATTTATGGAGCTGTAAGTTTTTCCCCTCATTTGACGTGAGGGGCAAATCTTAAAGAAAAACTAAACTGAAAACAGCCAAAAAAAAAATACAGACGGCATCTGTCCAGGGGCCGGCGCTGCCATCTTCTCCTCTTCTTCCTGGTTCTTCATCCTACGTCACCAGACCCACCTAGGATCACCTACGAGAATTAGGGGGCAGTGCTGCACTCAATTTTTTTTTAAAAAAAGGGTGTTGCACTTAAAAAACAAAAAACAAAACGGTTGTCTACCGTTTTATGTAAAGTGAAATTTCTGACTTAAGTTACGCTTTAAGTGCTTTGCTAAAAAAAAACAAAAAAAAACGTATGCTTTTCTAGAAGCACAGAATACATCTGGCTATTAAAGGAATGACACCAGTGACTGTTTATCCAGTGAACATCTGATTGTCTCATGGGATCAGGAAGGAAGTTTTTTCCTTGTTGGAGGATAATTATCTGTGTATCAACTATAGGGTTTTATCTGAGATATATTCATTACCTTAATGGTTGAAGCTGATGGACTTATGTCTTTTTTCAACCTAAATAACTATTTAATATTTTATAATTGTTTAACAATTTCTTACTTTAACTAATTTCTTCTCTTACTTAACTTTGTACCTTGACTTTTTAACTTTTTTTATGGTTGTAACTATGTTTTTGTACTCCTGTAGGGTTTGAAAAAAGGCATCCGGACAGAAGGCAAAAAATTAGGCCCTTTAAAGCTCGCAGCTTGGAATGGTCTTACGCTGCCCCGCACGCCGCTACATGATGACGAAAGGGAGGAACAGAGTATAAAAGCGTCCAATGATGAGCGGGTAACTAGCAGTTATAGAACAATGCAATGTTTATGGCACTTTAACACAAGAAAATGTTTAGTTAATACTGCTTAGGTATGGATTGATTTTGTTTACTGAACGGATTAAAAGCATTTTAAATATAGTTAGTATGAATACCTAAAGATGATTTTTTAGTTTAATGTAGTCAGAAACTTTCATACTGGAGTAGGGTAGGGGGTTGCTATAAACTATTTAGGGTTCTATTTCTTTACACAGCACTATCGGTGTTGCACTGCAGAGAAACTTATGGGAAGGGAAGCTCAAGGATGACCTCATTATCTGCCATCTTCCTGGGTCCCTGTGTCCTCTGCCACCTTCCCGGGTCCCTGTGTCCTCTGCCACCTTCCCGGTCCCCATGTGCACTGCCACCTTCCCAGTCCCCATGTGCACTGCCATCTTCCCAGTCTTCGTGTCCTCTGGCACCGTCCCAGTCCCTGAGTCTCTGGAACCTTCCTGGTTTCCTTGTGTGCTCTGCACCTTCCCAGGTCCCTCTGTGCTCTGGAACCTTTCCAGTTTACTCTGTTCTTTGGAACCTTCCTGGGTTCCTGTGTCCTCTGCCACCTTTCCGGGTCCCCGTGTCCTCTGCCACCTTTCCGGGTCCCCGTGTCCTCTGCCACCTTTCC
>NC_092869.1:45019821-45046531 GCF_032062135.1 Pyxicephalus adspersus | reverse complement strand
GTGTCCTCTGCCACCTTTCTGGATCCTCATGTCCTCTGCCACCTTTCTGGGTCCTTGTGTGTTCTCACAGTTATAAAAGAAAAAGAGGGATGACCTCATAATTCAGTCAGCTATATTGTTCAACTTCAGTCTGGCTCTCCTGTATCCAGCAGAAGGATCTCTATTAAAAGATTTATTAAAAGGTTTTGTGTTTGTCGCAGTGTAAACTTCTAGAGCAACGGCTCGAACAAGGCACCGTCTTCACAGAGTATGATCAGACCCTGAAGAAGCGACTGCCTGACACAGAATGCTCCATAGCACGGCTTCCTGAGAATGCAGAGAGGAACCGGTTCCAAGATGTCTTGCCTTACGATGACACACGGGTGGAACTGGTCCCAACTAAAGAAAATAACACTGGCTATATCAATGCCTCTCACATAAAGGTAAGGCTGCCTTATCAGTTTTCTAGATCCCATGTCATCTGCCACCTCCAAGGGACCCCAATGTCACCTGTTACCTCCAAGGGACCCCAATGTCACCTGTTACCTCCAAGGGTCCCCAATGTCACCTGCCACCTCTGTCTTCGTCTTCCACCTCGAAAGGGTCCCCCATGTTGCCTGCCACCTTGAAAGGGTCATTTTCCAACTCCAAAGGTCCACCATGCCATCTGGTTCCTCTCTAAGTACCCATCTATTCTGCAACACATTACAAAAAACTGTGTTCTTTGTCAACACCACCCCTGCCTTCCTTAAACTTATCTACCGCCTTCCCAGATCCCCATGGTATCTGCCACTTACTTGGGTTTCTGTTTCATCTGCCACCGCCCGTGTCCCTATGACCCCATTAATTACCGTGTCATCCACCACCTCCCCCAGTCCCCATGTCTTCCTCTTTTTGGTACCAGAACATTATTAATAATTCATTTTTCTGACCGGCTATGTTTGATTTGTATGTGGACTCCGCAGGTGACGGTTGGCGGTGTGGAGTGGGATTACATCGCCACACAAGGACCTCTGCAGAACACATGCCAAGATTTCTGGCAGATGGTCTGGGAGCAGGGGGTTGCCATCATTGCCATGGTAACATTGGAGGAGGTAAGTTACGCGTTAAATTTATATAATACTAAAAGAACAAATTAAAACATTTTCTATTATCATTAATCACTCCGGACCATTTTGCTATGAAATATAAGGAATATTGTAATTTGGCTTCATATACATTTTTGATATTTCCCCTTCTTGGGAAACTTCTGCACTTATATCATCCTTAATTTTCACCCCCTTAAAGTGAACCTGTTCTTTGCTTAGGCATGGCAATATTTTATTGCCATTTTTGTCAATTGTCAATTGGTTCTATTTCTAGATTTATTATAAATGGCAATAAATAATTCCTATTTATCATTTATATCACATAGCCAAACAAACCAACCTACAGAGTAATATATGTGTCATCATCGAGCATTTTTCCAATGAACCCTTCTTCTGTATTTCCACCAGGAGGGAGGCCGGGAGAAGAGTTACCGATACTGGCCAAGGCTTGGGTCTCGGCACAACACAGTCACCTACGGGAGGTTCAAGATCACCACCCGCTTCCGCACGGACTCTGGCTGTTACGCCACCACTGGCCTGAAGATAAAACATCTGCTGACCGGGCAGGAGAGGACGGTGTGGCACCTGCAGTATACAGATTGGCCGGAGCACGGACACCCCGAGGATCTGAAGGGCTTTCTCTGTAAGTTCCATACAACGTGGCATCATGCCACTTTTAGACATAGCCGTACAGAGGGTACTGGCACATGGTTGGGCAGTACCAATGATCCAGGGATGAGGCATGCGTGGAAATTTAGTAGCAGGTCTTGCATATTTGTAATGCTCGCCAATGTTTCGGAAAGGTGCACCCTTGAGAATGGTGGGCTTCCCACTAAAATGTTGTGATGGTGAACATTGTGGGGCCTTTGTTCCTATTACACAAATATTCACACAAAGATCACACATTTTTCCAGTTGAATCAACTTCCAGTTGAATATGTGAATTTTGGGTATGAGCTGTGTACATTTTGTATGACAGCCCAAATAAATAGACCCCGAAAGGATATGTTTAGTAATCGCGGCTGCCAATTTCTCATGTGTGCCTCATTTCCCTCCTAATGGATGGCTGCCAACGGTTCACCACTACACTACCACGTCACGACATGAGAACAAGTTCATATCCAGCGCTGCACAGTTATTAGCACCTAGGCCTAAGTGTCGGAATATATATACAATCTTCTGCTGTATACAAAACTTTTCCATACCTACCAAGCCAATTATTAGGACCTCGGGAACATTGAAACCTGGAACATCAATTTTGTCTTATTACCACTTATGCACAATCCTGGGGCTTAAAGCCAAGTCTGCCCCTCTCAAAGCACTCTCGTCCACATCTACCTCTCGTCCACATCGTCCGCTCTGTTAGAAATTCAATGTTGCGCACCCCATATCCAGATCCATAACCCATTATCACCCATTACCATCATGGAAAAACAATATTATTTTTTCTTTCTATAATCATGGGGCCAGCCTTTAATTACTTTCACCATTGGATTTTATAATTAGGCTTTTTTTCAAGTTTTTCCCGGCAAAAAGGTTTCAGCAATATTACCAAGTCTCCTAAATAACGCCCGAAGAAGCCCGGAGGGGCGAAACGCGTCAGGTGGGAAAGAAGTTTGTTGTTGGAAACGGGATTTGATTCACCAAAAATATTACTAATGTACTTTCATGAGACCAGAATACCGATGTTAGTCTAGGACTCGCATAGGAGACCTTTGTCTAGTTTTAGGATTTTCACATAAAGTTTAAGTTTTTAAGAAAATTACTGTGCTCCACAAAAGATTGCCTTTCTCTTCTGACTTGTTCCTGTGCCTCATCTCTGTATTAGGTTATGCATACAAAATAATTTTTTAACACATGGCTTTCCAGGGTATTGTGGGTTAGCTGTAAATTTGGGTAAATTAAAATTTTAGCATAGTGGTGGACTTGGCCAACAGTGGGTTTTGTACAAAACTGTCTTGGGGGGCTCCCCATTGAATTAACTTGTTGCCCATGTTGGTTGAGGAGAATCTGGGTACTCTTGTGCAGCGGCACATTTTACACCTCCCTATTTTTTCAGGATAATCTATGATATAAAACCCTAAAAGAATGTTTATAACCTGCTGTACATCCCTCATTCACACTGCTCGTTCTATTTTGCAGCCTATCTCGAAGAGATCCAGTCTGTCCGACGGCACACAAACAGCACAAATGATCCCAACACCCCGAACCCCCCTGTGCTCGTCCACTGCAGTGCCGGTGTTGGCCGTACCGGAGTGGTGATCTTATCCGAGGTTATGATTGCATGTCTGGAGCACAATGAGGTAAGAACCACCATAACCAAATCCTAGCAAATCAAACTTTTCCCGGAAAGGTCTGCATCCAGATTTCATGCACCATCTTTTCCCACCATTGTTGTAAAAAGAATTGCCCAATGTATGATGTTTTTCTTTTTTTTTTTTAACAGATGCTGGACGTCCCGTTCATGCTGGACATGCTGCGACAACAACGCATGTTGATGGTGCAGACGATCGCCCAATACACTTTTGTCTACAAGGTTCTGGTCCAGTTTTTGAAAAGTTCCCGACTTATCTGAGACCTCCTTCAATATCAGCGCAGGAGCCCCAGCTACAGAATTAAATCCCAGCGAATTTTGGTAGGCACAGACTGCGCCGTCTGTAGACAGCAGATGATAAATTGCCGGGCGATTTAACCGCTGCCTCAGATGGCTAAACAGTGTTACGTTTCAGATGCAGAGAGGCTTCTAGACCATCATATGTAGAAGTGTTGGCCGACTTGGCGTTAAGCCGAGATGTGGACACTTGGAACTGGAATGTGAATCCTCCTTCTCCCACAGTGCCTTTATCTGCTCCTTGCCAATCGCCCAAGATGTGCAGAAAGAGTTGCGACCAGCAGAGGGCGCTTTGTTACATGCCCTTCCTAAACCCCGCTTTCCACGGCAGCAGGGATAATGCGGACTGACATTGATGCAGTATTATATACAGATGTGATTTTACTGGTTGAAATCAGAAACTGAGGCTTGTGATGTTTAAAGCACTTTTTTATTTTTATTTTTTTCTGCTTTTTTATATTTATGATGTTGCATATATTTTAACCCAAGGTGTTTTTTTTTTTAAACCCAGCACTTGTTCTTTTGTAATAGTGAGACAGCCGCCATGTGCGGAGGCGAGGGCTGAATACCATCTGTCAGCCCCCAAGAATTTGTAAAAATGGCTGAGCGTTTCTGGAATGAATTTGTGTGAAATTTGGGATTTTTTATGGATAATGCTGAATTTGAAGTGGTAAGAATATTTTGCTTTTTTTCATTTTTGTTTTTGAGGAATGTTAAGCCCTTGAGAATGTAGCCCCCCCTTAGGTTCTCATCTTTTCTATCACGTATCAGAATGTGTTGGTAAGCACAGAGGTGATTTTGCAGAGAGGATTTGGGCAGCCTGGGGACACAGTGCAGGTTTTTTGACATTCTGTGTTGAGGCAAAACAAGGAACCTTGTGTGCAGGCTGCGGGCTGCAAATTGCGTGTGTTTGACATCTGCTTGAGATGGAACTTTACAGGATGAAAACTGCAGCATGTGGTACTTTTCCAGCTGGTGATAAAATGCCACCTAAAATATCTTTTAAAAGCTAATGGGTAGAGATTAAAAAATGCAGCAATAACCTCCAGAATTTTATTGATTAAAGGCTAAAAGTAAAAAAAAGAAAAGAGAAATGAGTCAATTGACCTTGCGGGGAATAACAGAAAGAAATATCGGTGCAGTTTTTTGCTGCATAATTAGGACAAAATGATGAGATTTCCAATCCAATAATAAAATTCAGGTGTCTCCGGTGAAGGGTCCTGGTAATCCTCCATCAAACAAAGACATTGTAGACAATTGTGCTCTTCCAGCCTTGTGGTCGCAGTTTGGTGAAGGCCCATTTCTGTTCCCCCATTAATGTGCCCTGGGGTACAAAGCCAGCTCCACATAGACATGGGGTCACCAGTATGGTGTGGAGGAACTCGAGTGTTCTGCACAGAGCCCAGACTTCAACCCCATTGAACATCTTTGGGATGAAGTGGAATGGTGAGCCAGGTCTTCTCATCCAACATCAGTATGTTGGATGTTAGGGATTTGCCCTCTATGGGTGAGGTTAGCCTCACTAATAGGGGGCAAATCCCCACCATCAGTACCATACCTCACCAATAGGGGGCAAATCCTCACCGTCAGCACCTGACCTCACCAATGTGGGCAAATCCCCACCGTCACTACCAGACCTCACGAATGGGGGCAAATCCTCACTGTTAGCACCTGACTTCACGAATGGGGGCAAATCCCCACTGTCAGCACCTGAGCTCACCAATTGGGGGCAAATCCTCACCGTCAGCACCTGACCTCACCAATGGGGCAAATCCCCACCATCAGTACTTGACCTCACCAATAGGGGCAAATCCCCACCTTCAGTACCTGACCTCACCAAATCCCCACAAGCATCAACCAAGGTCTTAAGGAAGCCATCCCAGGAAAATGGAAGGTGTTAGAGGGGGTAACACCATATTAACGGCCATCGCAAGGCGGGGGGTTGGTAGGACTCTATAATATAGGCCATGGTTCAGGATTGGAATGTCCAACAAGCAATACATGAACGATGGTCAGGTGTCCATGGACTTTATCCATATAGTGAATGTGGTCACACTGGCCTGATGACCGGCCTCATGCTGCAGTTTTTTTCCTGCTTTGAGTCATATTGAATCCAAATAGAACAGGAGCCGTAATTAAGGAGCCTCTGTGCAAATCATTTGAAACCCAATGACCCGACTGGCTGGTCAGGCTGTGCCAGTGACAAATAAGCCAGCCGGCACAATGCTGAAACCGTCATCTCCCCATATTAAATCAGGACCCCGTTGATCCCCATTGTGACCGGTCCCAGAAGAAGTATTGTGATTGGTGAATTGGTCTTGGAAGGTTTGGATAGTTGTGAGGTTGTGAGGCTGAGTCTTGTAAGTTTGTGCACTTTTTGGTTGAGGAATTTATGTGATATGAAGAATCTCTATTCCTAAATCCCTATTTTCAGAACTGACATTTCGGTGGTGGTATAGGAACGTCATATAGGAGGTAAATATTGGTTATTGTATATAATGTAAATCAGTCCGGGTGATGAAGGAATGGACACTGTGAATATTGATGATGTGGAGAGGACGCACGTGAGATGTACACGCAGGTTATCCATAGGGTGGTGATTGTGTTTGGAGACCATGAACTCAGATCTCTTGTTGGTTGGGTTTTGATTTGCTGTCATGCTGCTGCATGTATTATATTTGTACTAATGTTATGTAAAAATATTGGCAGAGAAATTGGCACTTTGGGCATTTGTTGCTCCCGGAGCAGCAGAATACGGAATGAGCTGCAGGATTGGGAAATATTGGGGTTGAATGAGACGTCAGGTGTGAGCTCCCCCCAGCCCACATACATTTATAAAACTTTTGCATGATTATTTAAAAAATATAATGAACTCTTTTTCCATAAGCTGTTTTGGTGGAATGTCATGTAATTGGAACGTCAGTTTGGCATTTTAGCCGTAGCTGAGCTATATTTCCTAGCATTCACTGAAGGTTTTGTAATGGAAAGTGGAACTCGGGCTAAACTTTTCATTTTGGAGAGAGGGTTAGAAGATATTGGTTTCCCTGTTGGTAAGATCCACCTTCTGTTACTTTGCCGGTGACCACTGGGCACCAAGATTCCGTTCCCAAAACAGAATAAACACAATGCAATAAAAATGTGTCCAAGCATCTGACCCTTCCCCAATCCCCAAAATGTAAAATTATATGAAGTTCCATTTAAACAACCTATGACTTATATATCTATCATATTACTGTGCCATAAGATGAACTTGGTGACTATGATGGTAAAGAACGTATCTCGGACAGCCCGGAGTCTGTGATTCCTTGAGCATTGGTATTAGACTCTGCCTGGCTGGGTGTGATGTATATTTTGGTTATTTAAGGATCATGGCAATGTAAAACACGATTGTGCAGTAACCCTTAGCAATTGATGGGTGAAGGTGCCCGTGTTCGGTTGTATAAGGTTGGGCAAGCAGTCTTCAAATGCACCAAACCCTTTGAGTCAAAGTGATGTTTATTTTGCCAATTGTGGGTTTGGCATGATGATCAGCAGATGGGAGCCTGTTGTTAAAGTACACAGCAGGCAATATTCTCATTGGCTGGTAATAGGACAATTCATGTCCCTGACAATGGACCACCAGCTAATGGGAATGCTGCAGGCTGTGTACCCTCCCACCAGAAGCTGGCATTGTACCCTCACCGGCTTCCTTTCAATGTTCACATTTGGGGTAAGGTGATCATCAGCTGGGAGACAGTTGTTTCCTCACTAACATGAAATTTGCACATTTGGATTTCCATTTAATTTTCCACAAATGGCAGAACCGAGTGAAAGACTCGGCAGAAAGAGTCAAACCGAACACGGGGATCAAACTCAGACCCCATCCCTCCCCTGTACCTTGTAAAAGTTTGTTTCTGCAGCAAATTTAGCAATTAATAATTTTTGACTCTGATGAAGTTTTATAGGAATTTTCCTCCTGATTTAGTGTTCTGCAGGGTTTCCCATTCATCGTAGTTGTCAGATTCTGTTTGCTGTACATGGTTGGTTGCTGTGGGTTATCGCACTTCTTAAGATCCCATTGGTTTTTTACGGCTTTTACAAATCCGTTCAGTTTATGACACATAACAGAGCAAAGTACAGGAATTTTGGTATATTTTTGCAGGATTTGTATTTATTTAGAATCGCTGAGATATTTTTATATATTTGAAATAATGAGTGCCTTTTAATTACCCTTGCCAAATATTGAATGTAAAACCAAAGCAGCCAATCAGGCTAAGTTCTGACTCGCAATAAATTGCTGAACTGCACAGATACAGAATGAATTGGAAATGAATGCGAGTGGTTGACATCCATGTTTGACTGCCTTGCAGGTGGTGAGGTGGTGTTGATGTTTTGAGGTGTACATGCAGCGTCTGATGGCGGTCAGCTGCAGAAACGCTTCCATAGAGTTGAATAGAAATGCTTTGCAAGCGGTTGCAATGTGGCTGTAAGTTCTGAAGGCAGCAGATGACCCTGTCCTTGAAACATATGGTGCAAGAAACCTGCAATCGCTTACTGGAGCATTTCAGCAGATTCATGGATTTCAATGTCATCTCCTCCTCATATATTGGTTTAAAATGATTACCTGCAAGCCGTTATCTATGTGGTTGTCTTCTGCACCTCTGAACTTACTCAAAATAGATTGCTGCTCCTCCTGCAGCTCATTGGTTGCTTTGGGTTTTTGCTAGCAATGGATGAATCTGTACACAGATCTGCCGCATATTATGCAGTTTGGCAACTCGGACAGTCCTGCATTGTAAGATTCGTTCTTATTGGACAAATCTTCATGTAAAATCTGCAATATCCTGATCTGCAAGCAGATTCGCTCACCGCTGGCTTATTGTACTTTGCATTCAGATAAATAGAACTGAGGTTGGTAAATTTGGTGCCCCGCTGGTCTCCTGGCCCAGAGCCCTGTGGGCGCTTCCTGGTTGTGTACCATATTGTAGAATGTGTGCGGAGCTGTGGGGTGTACAGTGTAAGGCGTGTACAGATTCTGTGTGACGATAAAGCTTGTTTTACCAAATATGTAATATATCTGATATTTTATGCAAAACGGACATAGTATATTTTTGCCATGCAAATAAATATTTCGAGCAGAATTCTGAGCCTCCGACTCTTTATGGCGTTGAAAGATAACCGCTGAGATAAAATCATTTTCATTGTAAAGAATGCTAAACCAGGGGTGGTTTTGTGCTCTTAAAGTGAAGTCCCATCGCTCTTCCTTTGGTTTCTGAGCCCCGAATTTGCAGCCATCATTGACCATTGCACCAATGCATGCTGGGATTATACGCTGCGGTGTTCACAGCTCAGTCTGCATTTTACAAACCAGCAGTTAAGATTGTTTTATTGCAGCAAAATATGAAGATTCTCCTTTCTGCAATAAAGAACCTGCCTGCTTGGCTCATAGCCTGCCCATAGTTCCCCTTATAATCTGCACTGATTTAATACATAGGCTGCCATTGCTATTTCTTTGCAGTCTGGCTGTCACCTTCATCCAATAGCTTCAATGCTTCTTGAGTCATTGGGCCTGATTTATTAAAGCTCTCTAAGGCTGGAGAGGATACACTTTCATCAGTGAAGCTGGGTGATCCAGCAAACCTGGAATGGATTTCTACAAAGTCATATGCAATGTTTTGAATCCTGGACCAGAGCCATTCCAGGTTTGCTGGATCACCCAGCTTTACGATCCTCTCGAGCCTTGGGGAGATATAATAAATAGGGCCCATTAATTTAGGACAAGCTTAGGCCTCACTGTCTTCATGCTTGCTCCCAGTTAAATGTCTCAGAAAGCATTAGATACACAGACAAGTGCCAATGGCATCCTCCATGTCTTTCAGGAGAGCAGTGGAAGAGATGCATCCCAAAGTCTTTTAAATTTTTTTTTAGAAATATCTATAAATCAAAATCCTTAAGTGGTTTTCCGAAGACAAATATATTCAATTCTCCACATTTAGCATACAAAAAAAAAAAAAATGCAAATTATAAGCTCTAAAATTTTTTATTGAAAAATAACTTAGTACAATCTTATTTTTCTACAGCAGTTTGACCGCCTCCATGCAGCCCTATTTAGTAGCATTCAAGGCCGAGGTATGGCGTTCCTTACCACCAGCGCATTTTCATTGGCTGCAGTTCTGCCAGCCATAAATGAACCAGTGTTTAAGGCTTCATGCCAAGCTCCTTCTGGTAACTATAAACCGTTTTCTCGTAAGATCATCTTCGTCCAATCTGCACCTCGCTCAGAGCGCTGCGAAGGTTCGCACATTATAGGTTGGTAATTATCAGAGATTTATGGCCGATGGGTTTATAATGGCTGCCAATGTGACCTTTTAGAACGATCGATAGCTTTTCACAAACAGTTTCAAGTCTATATCAGGCTGAGATACATCATAAAATTGTATTATTGGCTTGGAAGGGTTTCTCTAATCAATAACCGCTTCCTGCACAGAAATCACAAAATATACATTGGGCATTGCTTTCAACAAGGATTGCTGGACTGTGAAATGATTTTCTTCATGTCAATAAAGGTTTGTAATAAATATTCTGGCTTTAGTCATCACAATGGTGGTTGGGGTACACTGTATAGCCAAATGTTTGTGGACCATCACCCCTATAGGAGTTTGTTGGGTGGCCCATTCTAGAACCATAGTCATTAATATGGAGTTGCCCACATTGTGGCAATAACATCCTCCACTCTTATGGGAACGTTTTGTACAAGATTTTGGAGGGTGAGAATTTGCCCCCATTTGTGAGGTCAGGTGCTGATGTTGGATGAGAAGACCACTGACTATGTCTCACCATCCTAAAGGTGTTCCGTAGGGTTGAGGTCAGGGCTCCGTGCAGGACACTCGAGTTCCTCCACACCAAACTGGTGACCCCATGACTTTATGGAGCTGGGTTTGTACCGGGACACAGTCATGGGGTAACAGAAAAGGTTCTTCACCAACCTGTGACCACAAGGCTGGAAGAGCACAATTGTCTACAATGTCTATGGTGGTGTATTACCAGGGGACTGGAGACACTTGAAATTAATCATTTGGGTGGTCCACAGACTTTTTGGCTATGTAGTGTAAATGATAACTGTTTCTCATGGCCCAAGGAGGGTGACAAAAAGCTGCAAATTGTAATCCTCTTCCCGGCTAGCAAATAGTTCACAAAAATGCAGCTTCCTGAATAGCTACATTTCCATTTTGCATTTATGGAAACAGAAATAAAACTTTTACTTGTATTTAACAGGCCAAAAGGTGGCCAAATAAATGGCAACTAATGGGGTTTATAAACACTTGAATTCTAAAATCCAGCTAAAAAATTCTGAAAAAAATTTCAAATGATCAGGTATATAAAAATAAATATATTTTTCATGTGCAATCTACCCTGAAGGCTGTACCGATTCCTCTTCCCTAACTTTTATTATACTTTTGGAGGTTGTTAGTTAAATTAGAACTTCTACAATCTGTTGTCATAGCCCTATATTGTTACCCGTACGTAAGACATACAATGCATATTGTCAGCAATTAGAGGAATGGTGCACTGAGAGAAGGATCATCACTGCTAAACCGCTTCCAATATTACCATTGGGCTGTCGTTGGCTTCTATACTTCCTGAGACACTGACCTGGAACAAGCACGCTGATCAGAAAGTCAAAAGTGTGGTCAGGAGTTCTGATCGGCCCCTCTTTCAGGTAATAAACCACGGACGCCAGATTAAGTAGTCAAAAATAGCAGCTCCCCTCTTCCCTAATGAAGGCGTACCCCTACATATTGTGTCTCCATCATCAGAAGTCATCCTGATCACTGTCGTCCTCATGATCAGAAGGAAAGTTCTCAGTCTTCTCCTCATCCTCATAAACCGAACTGTCTTCAGCTTTGGACACTTGAATGATTTCAGAGAAGCTTTGTTCCAGATCCTGAAGATCCCTTGACTCCCGATTGATCTTTAAATCATGGTCCAGCACCTGCAGATCGGTCAGACCCATTGGAGAGGAGCTTCTCTGGTTTCCATTATGGTCGTCTGAGAGATCATCATCCACAGGTGACCTCTTCTCTGACAGCTGTACCTTGTCATCTGATTCAGAATTTGTCTCTTCGTGATCATTCTGCAAAGATAAGAAGTGGTCTTTTTGTTGAGAAGTGTCCAGTTCGTCCTCAGAAAGAGATATTGAACCTTCGCGTGATTGTTGGGTGGCTTTAACATTCTCCTGACCACATTGAACATCGTTTGGGGCCAAATCTCTTCTGTCAAGGCAAGGTGGAGAAACGCTCGGTCTCAGGTTGTCTTCTTCATCCAGGCCAGCCGGAACATTGGCTTGAAGTTGAGGCTCATCATCCTTTCCATTAAGGTGCCTTGGATCAGGTTTAGATTTGAAGTCCTCTAGAGAAAAGTCTTTATAACCGACGCCACCATTCCTTATTGAATGAGGAAGGACAAACTGATCTGTAAATTTCCTGCTGGTGCTGAAGCTGGGATCTACAAAAAGGTCAGGTTTCTTCTCATCGTCCAAATCAGCCCTGAGAATGTCCAGCAAATGGCGCATTTTTCCCTGCAGACCAAAAGGATAATGTAAGAAATCGATTAGCTGAGCTGGTTCAGTAAATCACTTTTAGTCTATAAAACACTGTTCAGATCATCATTCTGTCATTAAACACTTTAATGTAACATCCCCTGCAGAAATGTTTTGTTATGCAAGTAACAAGCATTTGCTTGCAAACAATTTATAGGATGCTAGTTACATTTATGTGTGCAGAAAAGCAGAGAAAACTTTTCATATCCAATAAAAGATCCATCAGCCAAGTAAGGAGTAACAAAGTTCACATAACGTGAAGATCCAAATACCACCGGAACAAAAGACATCATAACAAACAAAAGAAAAGGAACTTGGGACATTTCAGGCAGTGATATATCGCATCATACAAAAATACAGTTTTCAATGTTTTATTAAAACAACCCATTTTACAACAGTAACATTTATTCTCTATATTTTATACCATAAAACCTTTATGCCTTTTAGGCATATGATTCTAGATAAATGGCAAACTCTAGATGATGTAGTATTCTCTATGTAGTTCTCTATGTGTTTCGCAGAATTACAATCCGCTTCCTCAGAAGATATATTTGTTGCTCACCCTCTCCTATAAGGTTATGAAGCATACCCAAAATATTTTTATAGCCACAGAATGATGGAAGGAAATGTGGAATGTAAAACATTAACTTTCTAATTTACGGTTATCTATTCATGAAGTCACTCCATTATTGAATCATATAGCAATCTATTATAGACTTCAGTCTCACTTGCACATCTCACTATAATATGGAGACCGTAGACTGTAATTCCACGAAACACGTAGAAAATACTACAACAAGAGTTCGCTATTTACCTGGAATTATATGCCTAAAAGGCAAAAATGTTTTTTTTTTTTTTTTTTAATGGTATTGTTTTTAGATATAGAGAATAAATGTTACCGTTTTAAAATGAGTTGTTTTATTAAAACATTAAAAAACTGTATTGTTGTATGATGAGATATATCGCTGCCTGAAATCTCCCAAGTTCCTTTTTTTTTGTTTGTCTTTATATTGTAATTCTTAAAGGGATCTGGCATTTGTGGATAAAATAACCAGGTTGAAGACCCAAAATTTATAATTATGTATCTCTAACCTATTTAATGCACAGTGCTGCGTAATATGTTGGTGCTATATAAATCCTGTTTATTAATAATTATAATAATAATAATTAACATTAACTCAGTCATTGAGTCAAAGGAAAAAAAAGAGCATATGAACCTAGGAGTTAGGCTACGTACACACCTGCAATGGTTCTCGTCCGATAATCGGCTCAGGGCTGATATCAGATGAGAATCCTACCTGTGTACAGCGCCCATCGTCCGACGACCGTTCTGGCAGATCCACGGACGATGGGCGATGAGCGATCGTAATGGAAGTGAAGGGAGAGCGCAGCAGGGTGCCGCTCCATCGTTCTCCCCCTCCCCTCTCCATACACCAGAACGGTGCTGTATGTACAACAAATTTTCATGCATCGTTCAGTAGTTAGTCGCTGGAAAGGATCGTGAAAGATCCTTTCCAACGATAATGCACGTATGTACCCAGCCTTAGGCTAAGGGAGTAAACAGATACCAATCTGGCTGCAATATTGGTGCCATAAGTGAACCTAACCACGAAAGTTGAGGTGGATAGGAAGAGGATAGAGAAACGTGAAAGAGAGTGGAGAGAAAAGAAGAGAAGTAAAGAGAGTTGGGTACTAAGAACTAAACCCTTGGTATTGGTGGAATAAACTCCTATGAGAGTAATTGGGAAGTTGAGGGCTTTTTAATAACACTCAGATTTTAAGAACTCAAGAAACAATAAGTCATTATGACCAAAAGAAAAAAAAAGAGCCTGCATGACTAGAAGAAGAAATAAACCATTATGGCCTTGAGGGGGAAAAAAAGCCATCATGACCACAAGATACAAAAATGCACCATTAAAATGAAGCAATGGGCACAATAATCGTATAAATCATATGACCTGGTAGAAAAATGCATCCCACATATGCTTCTCCATTGACTTCCTCACTCATCACACGCACGGCTCCAAGACTTTTCTAGAGCTGCCCCGACTCTCTGGAATGGTCTCCTCGTCTTATTCGGCCTGCTCCTACTTTCTGCTCATATAAAAGAGCCCTCAAAACCCAACACTTCAACCTCACCTACCCGTCTTCTTCTGTCCCCTAAACCCTCACTACTTCCCACCATTCCATATCCCCCTCCTATTGTGTGATACTTCCCCCACCTCCTAGATTGTAAGCTCTTCGGGTCAGGGTCCCCTCCTCCTCCTGTGTCACTGTCTGTATCTGTCTGTTATTTGCAACCCCTATTTAATGTACAGCGCTGCGTAATATGTTGTCGCTTTATAAATACTGTTTAATAATAATAACGATATGATTATTATAAAACAATGAGCCACTTTGCCACAAGATAAGAAATCAGCCACCTTACCTCATCTAAATGATGTCTATTTTCTTCTACGTGACGTTGAAACACTCGATCCAGAACTCTTCAAAAAAAAAAATCATTAGGTTGTTCAGATTCGGATATTCAACAATCCTCACCCATCCCAAAGCTATAGGCACTCACCTGTCCGAGAACAATCCCAGGGACAAGATTTCATTGGTCACATCGGCCACAAATTCCAGGTAAGCCAATTCTTCCTCTCTAAAAGAAAAATAAATTGTTAGATTCTCAGGAATGTAATAATAAAAATGATAAAGAACCATGGCTTCTCCCTTCTCTAGATTTAGGTCTGATTGTGTTTAAAGTAAAATTTCTTTCTATGGAAAATCAATAAATCCAATCACTGGAATCTCATAAGTGGTAACGTGTATTTATGTGTTATTTCATCCTTAATGCAGTTTTTATTATAATATTCTTTAGTAATCATAATATGATGATCCTTGTTCTGACATTTCCTGCTATAGGGCGACGATTCTCTCTCTATTCTGTGGCCATTTCACGCCGATTTGTTTGAATACTCACTCGGAACGGATCTTCTGCATTATAGGAGACGGAGATTTCAATTCTTTGTAGGACATCCTGACAAAAGAAGGAAAACATAAAACACTGTTGGAAAATAAGTAAGAGATCATATTCTAGTTGGGATAATATATAAAATATGTAATAATGAAATGTTCTGTGCTCAGGGCTGGGGTTAAAGAATAAATCATGGCTGTATAGCACCATCCACCAAACCTCTGTAGGTAATCCGGTGATCTGGGAAAACCCCCACTTGTAACGCAAAAAGGATTTCCCAAATACTGGACCAACAGCAGCCTGCTTGCTGTATCGCATGTTGAAAAGTTTATTGAATTAAATCTATGTTATAGTGGTGAGTAGCACTTCATACAACAAGGCCATTGGTTTGATAGTCTTTAAATATTAGCAAAGAAAGATTTATCCACCACGTATCTGGAGATGTGGATGCTTCATCAGGGTTTGGCGAATATCCCATGGACAGAGAGCTGCTTATTGAGCTTCCTATATTTTACATTTGTCTTAACATCCAACACAATCTAAACTAAATTACAAGACTTTGTATAAGAGCTAAAGAAGGGGAAGTAAACATCTCCCGAACCTTCCTTACCTACCCAATAGAGATTCTCCAAGGAATGACCTAGTCGCATGACTATTTTTACTAGGAGCGTCTCAACACTACCATACACTGAACAATATATAAATAACATTTTACCATGATTAGGAGTTAAGCAGCCAGGAACCTTAAATGGTCCTCACATCACCACCCCCATATGAGTCCATCCCAAACAAGGAGAGTTAACTAATGGTGACACATCTTGACTATGTCATTGACCCGACATCTACTGGACTGTCACCAATTAAAGAATTTGTATCTGATAGGTGATACATCAGGCAGAGGGAGGCAGTCACATGGTAGAATCAGAAACCAGACCTGCCTAGTAGAGATGTCCACTGAAGACCAATACCTGGAAATAGAATGTTGGTGTTGGTCAGTGTCCACCTCCTCTTCACTCAGAAAGGAATTTTCTTGGTCTTCAACCTAAATAATACAAAGACAGAAATAAAAAATGAATATACATTATTAGACATGGGACCATCTTGAGACCACAATAACCACCATGACCACGAGAAGCAATGAGCCACCATGGTCACGAGAAACAATGAGCCACCATGGCCACGAGAAGCAACAAGCCACCATGGCCACGAGATGCAACAAGCCACCATGGCCACGAGAAACAACGAGCCACCATGGCCACGAAAAGCAATGAGCCACCATGGCCACGAAAAGCAATGAGCCACCATGGCCAAGAGAAACAATGAGCCACCATGACCACGAGAAGCAATGAGCCACCATGACCACAAGAAGCAATGAGCCACCATGACCACAAGAAGCAATGAGCCACCATGACCACAAGAAGCAATGAGCCACCATGGCCACGAGAAGCAATGATCCACCATGACCACAAGAAGCAATGAGCCACCATGGCCATGAGATGAATAATGAGCCACCATGGCCATGAGAAGAATAATGAGCCACCATGGCCATGAGAAGAATAATGAGCCACCATGGTCAGGAGCATATTGTAGCCAAAGGACCAGACTAAACTGGTGATTTTACTTTACTGGGGACACCTTGGTGGTAAGATCTATGAATTATGGCCACGGATTTACCCAATGAACATCACTCCCTCTGCAACCTAATCACTGGAGGTTGAAGCATTTCCAGGGTACACGCTATTGTTAAAATTCCCCTTTATCCATATGCACAATACAGTAAAATCCAATGATAAAATTCTACAAACAAGCGCAGAATCTTATACAACAGTCTTTTTCATGATATTGGTATTCTGTACATGTGTGTTCCTCTACGCGTTTCACCTGTTTACAACATTACATAGTAATAGGACTGTATGTAGGTATATAAAAACATAAATATTGTGGTAATGTACACTTACATAATCACTGACCCATATACATAATAAGTGGATATTCTTGTATTTTATGACTCCAATGTTTTATTGGGTTAAATCATCAAACATGGATGAAGATTTTATGGTGATTATCTTTTACAGTTTACATTTTATAATAAGTTTCTCTTTACCATATACCTAACCCCTTTTTGGATATTGTTGTATAGATTCCCTGTCCTGGCTTTACCTATATAGCACTAAAGTGTTCTCCATGAATATCTATTTGTCATGTTTATGTTGAAGTCAGAGATTATGTAAATGTTGTATGTTACACACAATATTTATGTTTCTTATATATATTACAAATAAGACTGTACATATATTTTGTAAATAGTCTTGGATAGTATAACAGTCATTGTTATTTGTGTTGACAATACAAAAATGGTGTTTCTCCTGAGGAAGCTACATTAGCGAAACGCGTAGCAGAACACATGTGTAGCAAAGGACAATGTTAATTGCATGAAAAAGACTGTTTAGGCGCTTGTTTGTGGAATTTTATCATTGGATTCTACTGTATTGTGCATATTAAGACAAATGAATTTTTAACAATAGCGTGTACCTTAATTGGTCCCACCATTGAATTTTTTTATGTTTACAATGTGGTACCAGGCTCTAGGTCTATACTATTTGTTGTAAAGAACATGAAGCATTGTGAGGGTGCAGGAAACGATAGAGCACCATTATAGGAGATGGTGAGGAGAGTTTGATCAATGTGTCGAGGCACCTAACCCATACGTTAGGAACATGTGACTAACGCCTAACCATTGGCGGGTCACATGACTGACCATGCTTTACCAATGGGGCTTTCTTCAATCATGTGACGGGTAAATGCTTTTTTTTTTATTTTTAGAAAGCAGACGGCACTCAAGAATAAAGTAAAAGCAGATGCAAAAAAACTGCACGGTACAGATGGGTAAACTGATCAGCAAATTTTATCTGACCCAGTTCAGCCCAAATCCCAGGCAGGTGATCCTTAGATGTTGTTAGTGGATAATAAGATTTAATCCTTCAATCTGTAACTACAGCTATAAGTTATATTGTCATCATTTATTTTAGATTGTGTATTGTAGAGGCAACGGGTATACAAGGAGTTAGGAATGGTGGGAATATCCCGCATTGCCTGGCCCTGCAGAGACCACAGGGTACAATATGGCAGTGCCAGATATCAGCACATCGATCCTTGCCCGGCCTTTGTTCAGAGAGTTGTACACTTCTGTGATCGTCTCTTATGAGTGCTCTGCAGTACATGCCGTGACATTATCATGGCATGAACAACACCGGCTGTCTGAGGATAAGAGAAGGAACAGCGGGTTATGTGTCGAAGAACTGCCCTTCAGAAACGCTGACGTGTGGGAAAAGAAGACAGATGAGATCTTTATGAACCATTAACCAATAAAGTGTGCAGACAGTCTGAGTAGAGACCTCGGCGCAGTCCTGACATCGATCAGCCAGACGCATTTTACGGCACAATAAGCTGGAACATCCCGTCTGTACTCTGCGTCTGGCTGAGGAGCACAGTACTGAACAAATCAGATTTCTTGGGCATATTAAAGGGAATTTCTATGGTTTATCAGAATATTTTCAATGTGTTTATACAGGTAATGAACATTTTAGCAACTTTTGTAAGTTTCGGCAGAAAGTTTCAATGTGACTAGCTCCCTCTAATGGCTATACCATAGACACTGCAATCAGCACTCTTGCTACATGACAGCTAGATAAAGTCAATGCTACATTATTGTAACAAACATTGTCCTTTAGTATTAAACTATGACTGACACATGCTCTTAGTATAAAGTCCCCAAGTAGGGTTCACAGCAGCAGGTATGTGTCTTGGCAACTTTCCGTCATTTAATTTTAAAGGCCAACTCCAGGTTATTTTTTTAATACCCTCCTGGAAGGTAAAAAACAAAAAAGCTGTTTGGTGTAAAATCTGCACATCGGTGAATTGCTGATGACATCACATTCTGCTCTTTGCACCCAGATGACATGAGACCCAGGTACAATAGAACAGGGGGTCAAAACTAAACTGCCCCTACTGGGACCCCAATACATTTGCAGTATTAGAGGGACCACCCTGGACCCCTTCAGCACCCGCATGGTGTTTTAAAAGCAGGCAACCACAGAATCATTTCTGGGGTTCCTTTACATGAGGATGATGGGGGGCACACAGGGCACTTTTTAACCCTTAAACATCACTGCACCAGGTAAACGGGGGGGTCACATCTTATTAATAAAAATACAAAAATATTTAGGTTTATATGTCGCATTGTATCATTCAGTTTTATTCTGCCACAACCTCTAAGCATGTAGATGATTGCTGTAATGTACACATAGAAATCTCATTAAAGGTTACCTGTTCTTCTTCCAGGAATAGGCTTTGGTCTTCTGCTCTATGTCGGTCCCTAAAACTATAAAATGACATTGATTAGACTATAGGGGCCTCCCCACTGCAGGGTTTTTTTCACTCCCAATTTACCAATTTATGAGCAGTGGTCAGGATTCCTATTGTTTGGGGCCACCTTGGTGTATACGCTGCACATACATATTAGATAATAAAGTAATAAAATATTCATTGTAACAACACAGACATAAAAGAGCCCGGGAAGAAAGATTCTAATTCAGTCACTCTCAACCAAGTATTTTGGAATGTTTTAACATAAGGGAACCCTTGAAATAACTTTCAGGTGTTCAGGGAACCCCGGCTATAATTACTATATCCACAGCTCACAGTATTCTAGCATGGTGGTCAGTGTGAAGAATTCCTCTTACATTGCTGGCCATTGGGAAGAATGTCACCCTTACAGATAGCCAAAAGGATCATTGGTGTCACTTATACTGACCTGAGAGGTGCAAACTGCTCATTGCTCAAGGAACGCCCAGCAACCTCTGGAGGAACCCTGGCTGAGAGGGGGTCTAGGGTTGGTAGGGTTCCTTGTTTATTGAGGGACTGATCTCCATGTGATGGTTCTGCTTAGTCCTGTGTCATGAGGTATAGCCGGCATTAGGACGCCAATGGTTTGTAGGAGGTCTGTTCTTGCTACTAACATAGAGGCATTTTTACTATCTCCCTAATTGAAGGGTTTCATTGGGGCAAAGGGCTGATAAAAGCTAATTTGAACCCCATAAACTAACAGCAGATGGGTGATGAACCCACAATGCATGCTGAATATAAGGGTGCAGTGAACTCCCCCAGAAACATTTTTAATCTGGGTGGAAAGAAGCTGTAGGCGGGTGGTGGCCTCTGTATTGTGACCCAACTTTTCAGCAGCAACCCAAAAACAGCCGGGTGGTTCCTGAAAAGTGCCGGGTAGAGCGCCCAGCTAAAAGGATCTTGAATGGTTTGGCCTCACCTGCTGATATCGGTCTGGACCTCGGCCTCCCTCACCGCCTCCTTCCTCTTCCTCCTGGGCGGGTTATATAAGCGGCTCTGCACCAGCGCGGATGTGGCCGGCGTCTTCAGGGTCCTGGGGGTGAAGGGCTGCTGCTTGCTGGTGAAGTGATGGGAGTGCTTCTCTATCAGGTCCCCGCTGTACGCTTTCTCACGATTGTCCTGGAACTTCCGCGTGGCCAAACCACAACCCATCCTGGAAGAAGCTCCGGAGTGGTCGGGGTGCCTCCGTCTGGAATCTGCTGCATGCTCGGAGGAATAGAAGTGTCTGGGAGAAGACATGAAAGAAGTTGGGGAAACTCCGGGATCGGAATACGGAGATCGTCGAAGCGTATTGGCGTATTCATCGTACAGATCCTGTAAATGGAGAGTATACAAGTTCATTTATTGGCCACCGAGACGGATCCTGGAGAATAACAATTCATGAAATACAGATAAATGACAATATATCACAAGAATAGGAAATGACAGGTCCACTTTAAAGGTGCACTGCAGATTCTCCTGAAAACAACTGATTTTGGTAATGAGCAATTCTGCCCAACCTGACAGATAATTTCAGCAAATTACAACAATAACCGGGGAACCAAATTGATTCCGGACCCAAAATTGCTGCAATTTCCATGTGGAGCGAAGAGTACATTCTGTCCAATGCCGCTGCTCTGCCATTGGCTGCACACAAACAGCAAACACTTCGCAGAATCCGCTGAGATAACGAGATGGTGAAATCAGGACAGACAACGCTCGGAGTCCTCTTCTGCATCATCAAATTTGAAAAAAAAAACTTACCGGAGATTTATTACAGAATAATACCAAGGAGTCTGATTATCAATGTTTTCACATGAGATTCATACAACTTTCACTCATTGTTATCACTATTGAATCCCATTGGAGGAATGTGTGAATCATGGCTTCTTCTTCACTGTCCAATCACAGGCTGGAGGAGGGATTGGAACTTTAGGTGTTGCCAAAAATGCCCCAATTTTCATAAAAGATCAAAATGTCCTTTTGACGGCCAAATAAGTAAATGGGGGGGGGGGGGGGGGGGTTGTCATCTGCAGGAAGTGAGGAAATCCACCCAATGGGGACACAGACAGTATATTAAAAATCAGAGGCTGTAACCCTTCTTGTCTGGAGTTCAGTTTTATTATAACTCACAAATGGCAATATTACCAAGGGAACGGATTCTGTTCCTGTCTGGGGTTAATAAAAACCTCTATTTCCCCGGTTGGAATTTGGGTTTCTATTTTTTTGTCCTGTCCCTGATATTTCGCACTATGATCCTGAAAATCATACAGATGGGTGGAGGTTGGCGATTGGATGCTGGCACAGACAATGACTGAAATCTATCTGAATGAATAAAACGGCGGTTATGTTTTATCCCGACAAGGACGAATTGGCAAATTACAGCTGTGGAATCTTCAATCACAAACACTGAACGGCCTCCATATTGACGCTGACACATTTCCCCCTCGGAGTCATCAAACCTCCATCAGTCCTCCTCCCTTCTCCCTCCGACGTGATCATCTATTACAGAATACATTTTCATGGAGCTGCAATAAAAGATGGAAAACGCTTCCAGCAAACGGCATTCACCGCTCCCCGCAGCCGTATTGACCCGGTGAAAGGCTTAATGCGTCCGATAAATATAACTTACAGCTCAGCGCAGATCCAATAAATGGCTGCAGAGAAAATTCACAATGAGGTTGGAAGCTCTGGAAATCCAAGGAAACCTTCCTACTGGGTTCAGAGCCACGGAGATTGAACCAAAACCTCGAGGCACAATTTGGAATGAGCAGAATTAGGACTTGCAGCTTCATTTTTATTATACATTTTAGATTTGGTTACATCATCATTGAACCTTTCTCCCTATGCAGTGCTCAGATTGGTCCAGTGATGTCACAAGCCCCTCCTCTTATTATTATTGGGTTGTCCCCCATTGGGTTAAGCAGTGCTTACACATCCAGGATCACCATGAGTGCAGGTTGTGTGCTCCTAGGGGGCGGGTCCATGACAGCCCGGAATACAGGAAAACTTTGGAGATACTGGCTGCTATTCAATCTGCAAAAAACTGAGGGCATCTAGTGGTGAAAAGAAGTACTGCAGGTGGCCAGATTGGATTGCAAGCAAGCATTTTTTAAACTGGAACATTAAATAAGTTAAAAACAAAATTATTATTAACTGCTAATTTGTAAAATAAAATGTGTAAATAAATGTATAATTTCACAATAAAGGGGGCAAGATTTCACTTTATTCCCACCTTTTGCTGAAAGGCGGAGTCTATGCTCTCCCGAGAGTTGGGGCGCGATGACGAGGCTCTGGAAGAGTCGCGTTCTATGCGGGTCACTACCGTCTTCAGTCTCTCCCGTCTCTGCTGGTCAGTGTCTGCAGAGGAAAAATACAAATTCATTTATAAAAAGATCGAGGCTCGATAGCCACTCGATCCAATCAAAATCCTCCTTCCACTCATTGCTCACAAACATGATTGGCTGTTGCACTATTGCTACAAACTCATTGGTTTATCTTAGCATTGCATTGTAGGATGCGGCATGGAAGATGTGCCAGAGGTTTGGTTAGCGGTCGCATAACAAGGCTTCAGGTATGAGGGCTCCTCGTGCTCTCAGCTTTCCAAATTCTAAAGCGCCCTGGACACTTTTAGTGCCAAATTCTAAATGTGTTAAATGGATTTTTTCTTAATTTTAAATGACACTGCCAAAAATGTATCTGTATGTGAATGATGCATGCTAGCTGAAAGCAGAAATCAGGCTTGTAAGCCAATAGATCAATCGGTTACAGAAGCAACAACTGATAGTCACCTATGCTCCAAAATGTGTGCAGTGATAAAGAGCCCAAAGTATTGCAGCCCCTGAATGTTTTGCCTCCCTACCTGCTCTCTGTAGATCTTTGTCCAACGTCATCACATTAATAATTCACAATTCCTAAAGCCCCGAGAAAGGAGATATTAAAACCCTGAAACGCGTTGGAATGATTGCAGCCATTCTTTGAACTTTTTATCCATCTGCTAGGATAAATCACTTCCCTATTCCGGATTGGAGGAGAGCAATCACCTTGTGCTGTACCAAAAACGCGCTCAGCCTCCATGCAGCCGTACAGGGGAGTGCTGTGCTCCCCGTATTGTATTCCTATGTCTGGCTGGAGACGTCCTTTAATACCAGAAGATGCATTGCATGCAGTACCCCATATAGCTCAATCATTGTCACCCCAAACGATTGGGACAGTAGGTGGTATAGAGCGGTGGTTCTATGGGGTGGGGGGTTTTCTTTTAGTGCTCAGGCACAGCGAATCACCTAACGGTGTACTAACACTAGAAATCTAGAACCTTACACAGCTTCAGATTGGATGGAAGAATTCAGAAAACAATAAAACCCCATGGGAAATCTTTATTCTGTCTGCAGTTATAAATGCACAAAGATCAACGTCTTTACGCTCGCATTTCCTCTCTTAGATGAGCGCAGAACGTGGAGCGTTTGTTCTGTCTACAGCTGCCCCGTGATAGGTGGAGGGATCGCCCATCGCAGTCACATGACTACAAACTGATACAATGTAACCATCTGATTGCATTATTCCATCTAATGTAACCATCTGATTGACCCCCAATATATTTTTTATATGGGGGGGGGGCACAGACATCATATATTGTTCCTGATGCTGCAGGAAGACAAAAAACCTTTTAAAGCTCAACAAACAAAAGAATTTACCCCCCTTCCCCTCCCCCCCGGAGACCAGGACAGAATCAATTTTAATTAAGTTTCCTCTCCATTAGAAGCACTTAAATAGCACGAGATCTGTAAATGTGTGATTAGTGGGCACCTGCAGACCTGAGACAATCCACACATTGTACACAAGGCATGGGGGGGGGGTACAGATGAATCCTTTTAGCCTTCACTCTCCTAATATTAAAATAGGAAAATCTGATAATAAATGGCAAATAAGGTTTTGTTTTCTGTGTCCAATGTGATAATATAAGAATAAAGTCAAATATTGAATATCTTCATTCCAGGAATTACTCTATACAGGTATCAGAATATTTTTTGTTGCTATAAGTAAGCCTTTACGCCCCCCCTGAGGGTTTTTTAGGACTTGAACCCATGAGGACACCCTGCACCCATCATGTATATCCTTACCCTCTCTACCCCAAAAAGCTGGCATTTGATTGGCTCAGCAGTGGAGGATATTCCTGAGCAGAGGCATCAGGCACTGCCGTACGGGACGTGGCACTATTCCCATATTAAGCAGTTTACTTGTTATCCAGTGGAAGCTCTACTTAAATTTTATTGGGCTCGGCCCGTGTAACAAAAAGACTTTTATTTATTTATTTGGAATGATTACAACTCATCATGGCTATAAATCGACCACGAGATCTCGTGAAAACTGTCCAAGAGTGGAGGTACAGGGCAAATGGAGGTAACAGGGGGAGTAAAGCGATGTCGGTTCTATACAAACAGCCCTGATGAAGGGGCACGGAAGTCGCTCCGTAACGCGTCGGCTGAATCAGGGGAACGACTGGGAATCAGTGGGCCCGATAAAATATTTGGGATGCCCCTCTCAAAAAAAACAAAACACCCAACTACCTTTAAAAGAATCTCTACCCCAACCCCCCCGCCCCGTCAGCGTAGCCCTGCACTGGTCATGTGACCTAGTAATGGATGTGACCTTTGAGCCGAACCCTGAACTGATCATCGGAGGTCTGCCTTGGAGGCCCTGGAACCCTGGAACTAGCACAGCAAACAATGCAGACGTATCTATGACAGGTTCACTTTAACGGACCGGCAATATATAGTCGGAGGAAACGCTGACTTACATTTAATGCTTTTGGTCAAACTCTTCGGAGCGGAGCAATCGACAGCGGCTGAAAGATAAGAGAGAAAGTTTAGGAGGGGAGAGAAATGATCCATAAACCGCCATCACACGCAGATTTATCACCGGATCCTGCAGCGGCTGATCTGGGATCTCACAGATAAGGATTTCCCAGATTAATGAAGTCAGAAAACCCGGGGAGGTAACAAAACCAACATTCACATAATTCTTCTGGGTTTACAGCCTTTTACATTACTATTCACCCCCCCACCCATGACCTGGATACACTGCCTATGGAGTCATCTCAACAGCTCCCCCTAGAGGTTAATCCATACATTTCTGTATTTACTATAAAAATATGGAAATCTTAAATGTGAAAATTGCGGCTGATAATTTAATAATAAAAGAAATGCAACTGCTGACCATGAGGAGTTCAAACGTGTGTCAGGAACCCTTATAAGAGGCCTCCGCTACAACTGTAACCTCTGCCTATAAACAGCTCTGGGTGTACAGTGGGATAAATGTCCCTATATTAGGATGTATCCGGTCTATAAACCAGCGGCTCTAGGTGTACAGTGGGATAAATGGCTCTATATTAGAATGTAACCATCTAAAAACCAGCAGCTCTGGGTGTACAGTGGGATAAATGGCTGTATATTAGGATGTATCCGGTCGCGGCTCTGGGTGTACAGTGGGATGAATGTCTCTACTATTCTTCCTCCTGTAAACACGCAGACTTTGTTTAATCACAAGGACTCGGCTGTGTTTACCGCAGCGTCAATCATAGGTGTGCCGTGCCATGGAAACAAGAAACAAACAGCAAAATAAATAAATGTACACAAGGAAGGACGCAGCGGGGAATCCACATTCTGTGTATACGATGGTGCACAGCGACTCCCAGCATGCGCTGATATTTTTATTGTTTTGATTTTATTGGGTCTATGAAATCTTTCTGTGGTCGGTGTCCCCGGAATGCCATGGCAGAATTGATAGAATTATGTATACAGAAACATCTCTGGAATGTTGTCACCCTGAATGACTTTCAGCCGGCCTTGCTATGGTGACACAATACAACACTACTGTAGTCCGGGTGACATTTACCAAACACTCCATGGGGGGCGGGAAGGGCTGCCTGGACAATAATCTCCATCGGTATACAATCAGCCGGGCCCTGGGAACGCTACAGATTGTACAATCAGATTGCAGCATGTGACAGACAGTCTGTCTAACCAATGCCATGGGGAGCAGGCAATAGCCAGACAAGCTGGGTGCCACCATTCTCTCTAATGAAAGCAAGCAGAAGAAATGACGCCACAGGGC
>NC_092869.1:45018126-45019134 GCF_032062135.1 Pyxicephalus adspersus | reverse complement strand
GGGGGCGGGGAGTGACGGCCCGGGGGCGGGGAGTGACGGCACAGGGCGGGGAGTGATGGTGCGGGAATGATGGGGCGGGGAGTTATGGCGCGGGGAATGATGGCCCGGGGGCGGGGAGTGACGGCACACTTACCACCATCATCCCCCCTGGTGTAACACTAAACCACACACTGACACCTCGTAACCCCTCCCCCCATTCGGCAGGCCTCCAATCAGAGCAGAGGATCCCTACCTTTCGCGGTCAGGATCTTGTTGTAGTGGGCGAGCATGTGGTCCCGGATCCGGTACTGGTCACTTAGCCGGCTACTCTGACCGATGCAGAAGGCTGCAGGGGAGAAGAAGACGATTACTACAACCAAAGAGCACCTGTCATAGATACAGAGAATACAGCCAGATCAGTGGATATCAATGAGCTTTATTTTCTAGTAATATATTGGCCTTCACTTCCTGTCTTGGGGAAAATGTTGTCACCGGGCCATAACGTGTTGTCATTACAGATCAGAAACCGTCACAACGCTTCCTTACCATTGCTTTTTGTGCTCATATGACCTCTGAAGGGGCTGGAGACACCACAGCGGGGGATGGAGGGCACCCCGGACTCTGCAAAAACAATATAAATGTTACATTAAATATTTTTTATTCCTGGTAATAGATCTAAAAATAAATCCTGCGTCTGTTTCACACTAATTAATAAATTGCATCGTTATTATCCCAGAGGACATCTGATTGTTAGACATTTCCACGTCTTCATACAACAATCACGTTTGTGGTTTTCATTTTTTCTTCATACATTTTTGTTTCTCTATCTATTGATTTCTGTTCTTGTGGGATGGAAATCATTACTGGGCCCCAGAGCTCACAATCCAACGTCCCCTCCATAATCTAAAGCTGATTTGGGGGGATCTGAGTACCCCATCAGTATGATTTTAGCATGGGGGAGAGGAAACCCGGAGAGCCCAGACCAACACAAGATGGATATTTGTATAATTTAAAGGTGGCTCAGTGGTT
>NC_092869.1:45014229-45017892 GCF_032062135.1 Pyxicephalus adspersus | reverse complement strand
GCTGTGTAATATGTTGGCGCTATATATAAATA
The DNA here is from genome assembly GCF_032062135.1 of Pyxicephalus adspersus. NCBI lineage: Eukaryota > Metazoa > Chordata > Amphibia > Anura > Pyxicephalidae > Pyxicephalus > Pyxicephalus adspersus. The sequence continues at coordinate 45,017,860 of NC_092869.1, read as the reverse complement.
ATGAGTAATAATAATAATAAAGTTTCGGGAGAATTGCAGAGCGCAGGCAGTCTGGGTAAATCTAATACACAGAAAAGGAAGTGATAATCGTTACTGGTTAGGGGAGATATAAATCAGCTGAATGAGTAAAACAAATTAAAAATTCATAAAAAAAACTTTTATAAAAATAGCAGTTTTCTCTTTCCTAAATAATGATATAAGCACCTAGAAAGTCCAATTCCAAATGGCCTTTATTGAACCTTTTTGATAGGAATGTGCTGCCATAATTAATTCGTTACACCAAATAATGACCCCAAACTAAATTATTACCCTACAGACCAATCACGGAGCCAGGATGGGCAGCTTGGATCATTTTGTAGTTGCAGGGAAATTCTTTACTGTACGTGCTTCCTGAATCAGCCAATGGGAAGCTTTTATTTTCTAAACTGAACAATTCCAAGAATATCATCTGGTGCCCCATAGATGCCAGATCAATGCCAGTCTGCCCCGGTACAGTCAGATGGCGATCTCTCCTGGTGCCGTCCCAGCAGTCAGGAAGACGACCATCAGCGGGCAGCAGGATATGGCGGATCGATCAGTATGACCACCCAACCCCATCAGGCTGCATGGGGCCTGGTAGATTGTAAGCTCTTCGGGGCAGGGTCCCCTCCTCCTCCTGTGTCACTGTCTGTCATTTGCAACCCCTATTTAATGTACAGCGCTGCATAATATGTTGGCGCTATATAAACCCTGTATAATAATAATAATGAGGGGCAACAAGAAATGTAATATTCTGCCATTATCACCTATTGATTATTGATAGGATAATGGAAAATATTGGATGATGCCTCACATACAGATGATAAATCTACTAGATTGTAAGCTCTTCGGGTCAGGGTCCTCGCCTCCTCCTGTGTCACTGTCTGTCATATACAACCCCTATTAATGTACAGCGCTGCGTAATATGTTGGTGCTATATAAATCCTGTTTAATAATAATAATAAAAATCTTTCTCCCAATCAATGCGATCTGTTCTCCGATACACCTGCAGCTTTTCCTTCGACCAATCAAAGTGATCCTCAAAATTCCGGCAGAGCTGATTGGCTTTCCAAAGCCAGAACTAATCAGCAGCGCCCTAAGATGTCGGTGTCAGCCAGGCGGGCGACATTTCCGGGCGGTGCAGTAATCCTAGTGGATGGAGATTTCCTGGAATCAGAGCGGTGCAGAGGATTATCAGCTTCCTCCACTCTGACACCAAGCTGAACAATGGCATGGAGCGGCTTCCATCTATAATTCATATCCGCTATTCAGAGGTGCGGAATGCGATCTGACGGCGGGGCGCGAGTATCAGCACCTGCAGACTATGCGCGGATTGACAACACTGCAAACATGCTGCCTTAAAGTGAACCTGTCACAGCCCAAATATACAGCCGCCATTGCTGATTTATTAGTATAGGAATCTGAGGATGTCATCCCTGTGACCCCCATCTGTATGTGTCACCCAGTGCACCCAATCACCAATAATGAGTGCTACTTCCAGAGGAAGCATGCAGCCAGTGAAGGCTGAGCTCCTGATCTGCTTTGCTGAAACTAAGGGGATCAACGAAATACACAGCAATGAACGGCCTGGTATTTCTCTTTACATGATTATAATACGATGGCAATGGGAATCCAGGACCAGCCATGGCCCGGTCATGTGATCAGTGCCATGGCAGAAACGCTTTCATATCAGCTACAGGTCATGTGATCAGTGCCATGGCAGAAACGCTTTCATATCAGCTACGGGTCATGTGATCAGTGCCATGGCAGAAACGCTTTCATATCAGCTACGGGTCATGTGATCAGTACCATGGCAGAGGCGCTTTCATATCAGCTACAATGTTGGGTTGTCATTGCGCGGTCGCCCGCACGCAGGTCACCTGATCTGTAATTGACTCCTGCACATGTGGCCGACCAATCAGGGAAATGGATCAATATGAACGAAGTGTTCTGCATCATGAAGATCGCCCCTTGGTTACCTGTTCCCCCGTCTGAACCCCAATATGTCTAGAATGGTAGGTTGGAGGGCCCTGCACCCCATATATCAGCCCCAAAGCCTAATTAGGTTCCAAGTAGAAATCATGGGCAGAAATAAGGGTGCTCCCTGGGGGACCCCAGAATTCCAGGGAAAGTTGGGGTCCCCTGGGGCCATTTCCATTACAAAGGGCATCTGGCTAGGGCCCCTGGACTGCAAATTTGAGGGGAGGAAAGTGACCCCATCTATCAGATATTGCTGCCCATTCACCAGGCTAAGCCCCCAAATCTGCAGATTGGATTGGGTGAGCTTGTATGCTGAATATAGCGCCCCCTAGGGTCTGGGGACCCCGGTGACTAACAGCACCCTAAAATTCACCCCCCTGACCCTATAAAGCTCCAAGATTATCATACGGGAAAAGTGGGTAGGAATGGGGGTGCTTCATTGTTAAGTGGGGGGAATGGAGCCGCCCTTTGCATCCAAGCCCCCCCCCCCTCTTCCCCAGGAACCTCAAAACTTTGGGGCCCCACAAGTCACAGGGGCTCCAGCCAAATACTTTTATTCTTGGCCTGGGGGGGAGGGGTGTAGAGGGGGGAGGGGGGGCTGATTCGCAGTTTGTATTACAATTGGTCTCCTGGGGGGCAGAAAGACCCCTCCTGCCCCTCCCCCCTTAGGTGTCCCATTCCACTAAATATTTCCTCTATATCTCGGGACCCCATGGGGCAGGGCGGCTGGAATTTGGGGTTCAGGTAGCTATGGGAGCCCCCTGGGTTCTCTGAAAATTGTAAGTCCCTAGGACCTACCGTTCGGGAGATATCAGCAGGTAAGTGGGTAGCAATTTAATGTACAGCGCTGCGTAATATGTTGGCGCTATATAAAGCTTGTTTAATAATATTAATAATAGCAATGTGTGAACCCCCCACCCCCACCGCAGTGTCAGCACATCGGGGTCACCCCGAGCAACCAATCAACCAGGAAATCGGAAGATTTGCTGGAGGACAACAAATACCAGCATGCCCTCCCCTCCCCCACCCAGCACGGATCGCAGTGCAGAATATTACATCGTATCCGATCATCACTTACCGGGCCCTCCGCCCCCCCTCCTCCGATCACCGCCCGCCACCGGCATACCGATCACCGCCACAGCCGGCTCAGCATCACTTCCGGTGTGCGGGGCGACCAACAGGAAACCCTCAACCGTCACCGACCGCGTCATCACCGACCGTACCGACCCACCGGCATCGTTACCGATCATATTCCGTCATCCCGATCCCTATAAATCATTCCCCATCACTCTCTGTGTCATCCTCCTAGAGTGTGAGCTCTTCGGGTCCTCCCCTCCCCCCGTGTCACTGTGTCTATTGTACAGCGCTGTGTCATGTGTTGGCGCTATATAAATACTGGTTATTAATATTCCGATCCCTCTGCATCGTTCCCGATCATTTCCCATCATTTCGTCATCCCGATCCCTCATCATCATTTGCTCATCACTGGCTGTGTCATCCCGATCCTGCTGCATCCCCCCCATCATCTCCATCCCTCTATAATATTCCCCCATCACTGACCATACTGATCCCCATGCATCATTCACCCATCACTGGTCAATTCACCCAATCCCACTACATCTACCCATCCCCC
>NC_092869.1:44990246-45012604 GCF_032062135.1 Pyxicephalus adspersus | reverse complement strand
AGATCTCATCCAAGTTTATTAAGTGGTGACTCTGCCCGGATAATTCTATTTTGGGGCCACGCTCTGTATGTCATATGATGCCCCCTGTGTGCAGTGTAAATAATAATTGTCCCATCCCAGTACACTCAGCCCTGTAATTACCCCTCTATATATATCTCTATAGCCTCCTCCACCTACACCGGGCACGCTGACGTCCTGCCATAGCACACGGCGTAATATTCATTCTGGTGAATGTCGCATCTTCCTGCTGGAAATCAGTGGAAATATAATAAATGAGACGCCATGTCCACCACACAGAATTCATCATACAGATATGAGCAGATCCCAAAAATTGAGTTTTATTTATTTGTCATGTTGTAAGATTCTTATATATAAAGCCATCCCTGTGCTCCAATCAGTGACTGTGCCTAGGCTGAGATGATGTCATCAATCTGCTGCAGGTAGCATTTCCCCAGTCTCCTCCTCCCCAATCAGACTGCAACATTGTAACATTGGGCCTGAAGCTTTCCAAGGCTGGAGAGGATACACTTTTATTGGTGAACCTGGGCGATCCTGCAAACCTGGAATGGATCTATTTGTAAGCAAATGTTTTGAATCCTGGAGCGGGTTTGCTGGATCACCCAGCTTCACTCATGAAAGTGTATAATGTCCAGCCAAAGAGATTTCATAAATCTGGGCCATGGCAGCAAGTCACATTGATGTGATTGTATCATTTCCTGAACAAAGATGGCTCCAGCAGGTCATAGATACATATTTCACATTACAATGGCTCAGTGGTGACAGGTTCTCTTTATTGGCTTATCGCTACTTCTCCGCAATAAATTGGTAATGTGAATATCATGAAATCCAGCACGCAGCCTCTCCGCGTTGGAAGATTTACGCCCAATGTTCCTAAAGACACCCCGAAGGCTGTTTTATGCTGATTGAATTGCAACGTATTGAATATAAAAGCATCAAGGAAATTTATATGGCGGCTCCACGCTCACCGCGCTAATCTCTTCCTAACAAGCAGAAAATGCTGCGAAACTGGATTCACCGTCTCCGCTCGGCATCTGCAGGAACAAGACGCGTCCAGCAGAGGGCGACAAAGGGCGCGCGTATCATTCGCTGATCCAAGAGATCGAATCTTTGTATCGGCGTTGTGAGATCAATGGGCTGCCCGGTGGTTTTATTCTTTCAGATTGATTTCCAACAATCAGATCCAAAGTGATTCCGAATGAAAACCTTCTTCCCATTAATCGTAACCGATCAAATAAAAAACTATTTCATGTGTTGGCAAATCTCAAAAAGTATAAATGTTGTGTATATAACAAGACGAGAAAGAGGATTGATTGGTTATCAATTGGGAAATTGATCGGGTCGATTGGAGTGAATTGTGAGCGGATCTGCTTATGTGAAGGGGAACCTAAAGCAATCCCTACACTTTATTCTCCTAGATTGTAAGCTCTTTGGGGCGGCGTCCTCTCCTCCTCCTGTATCCGTCTGACATTTGCAACCCCTATTTAATGTACAGCACTACGCAATATGTTGGCGCTATATAAATCCTGTTTAATAATAATAATTTATAAAGCAGTGAATCTGACATTCCCTTAAAAATTCCCTGGTGCGAATCAATTACTACACATGGACCTGGAAAATTTCCAGCAGGGAATGTTTGTCAGAATTCAATTTTACTTCAATATAAATGGAGCCTATTACTTATGTTTAATATATTAGATGAATAAAAATGAATCAGATCGATCTTATTAATAATCAATTATTATTCTGGGCGATGCATTTTTTAATTTTATCAGATGGCTAACCATCAATTTTTTTAATTTGATTTAGATATAACGGTGAAAACGATCCGAATATAGAATAAATATCAAACAATTGGATTGCATATTAAATAATTGTAAATGATAAGGAATTGATTTTAATATTGTAATATTGATGAGAAATACCATAAAAGGAAATGTCATGGGTGTGGTCAGGGGGAGTGGTCACATGCATTCTTTGGGCGGTGCTAAGTTTTGGATGTGTAATATCAATGGAAAATGCCATAGAGGGAAATCAGTGGGCGGGGTTACACAAAGTTTGGGGCGGTGCCAAGTTTCAGATACATAATAACATATTAAATTCCAGAATTATTGATCACATTATCAGGGACAAGATTGGCTCCTCTTGGTGTATTATATATGCAGGTTCCAGGGGAATTGTAATGTACAATTAATGTGTAATATAATGTGTAATATATACAATGGGAGTAACACCATTCTTAGAAACATCAAAGTTTGCCTGCCCCAGACATAATAGTAAATAAATAAATAGGAAGAAGAAAGAATGGGTTTGTGCTGGCAAAAGTCACAAATTTAAACTTGGCTTAGCAATGAGTATACAATAAGTACAATTCAATAGTAAGGACATATAGTGAAACAGGCTTTCCCCTAGAAACTAGCAAGGAAAAGTATTGAAATAATCAGAATGGGAATTGTCTCATTCCCAACGCATTTCGCTGGTAGGCTTTATCAGGGGATGTATAGAGACCAATAATGCGACTGTGGGTTGATAACCAATCTCTGGAGAGTTTATTGCATAGAGAAATGATTGGTTTAGGGGTAAAGAAAAATCCCCTAGGACTGCAAAGGCTTCATTATACATTCCCGCAAGGGATGGAGAAGAAACGGTTATTAGTGGCAATGTCAGCAATGAAGTATTCATAGGAACCGCTAGACCTCTACTTATCGGCATTGACATTGCTAAGCCCAATATAATTCTATTTAGGTAGATATGTACGGATGGAGTCTTTGCCTTCTGATTGGACAGAAAGTTTTATAATATAGTGGTTCCATCACATTTTTGATCATCTCAATGAAAATGTCAAAGAAAGAAAGTAAGGCGTGGCAAAGCGCAGCGCATGCATTGGTGCTCTGGGTTGCTGTTTGTGGCATTGCACCCCAACTTTCCAATACACAGCCATGCAATGCTCAGTAGCAGGCAGCCATGCATTGCCGCGTGCAGTGTGCTGCTTCACATGCATTATTGTGGTGCATTACAGCATTCATTATTTTTAGTACAATGCGACGTATCCCTATAGCGCGTAGCATCCTCCCCCGGTTTTCAGATTTGGGTGTAATTATATAAAATGAGATTTCTTGGAGCTGAGCATTATATAGGAGTGTCAGCATGTCAAGGCATCCGGGTAACCATGGAGAGCCTGCGCTATACCATAGCCTGCGCCATAGGATGCACGTCCTATTTTAGGATGAATACAATCAATATTCTGCAGCAATTGTTACATTTCACAAGCTTTTATTATGCAACAAATCACATTCTACTCATGTTGTCCTTGTCTGAGATTTACCGACATTTACTGGAGATTATGGAAATACAAATCTGATTGGTAACTATATGCAGCAACTGTATCCATAAACCAATCAATGACTTTGTCCTGGCTGAGATGATGTCATCATTCTGCTGCAGGCAGGGGAAGCATTTCCCCAGTCTCCTCTCCCCCAGTAATCAGACTGCAACATAACTTTGTAGGGGAGTGTCAGGGTTTGCCCCACCCCAAAAACATTTTTCTGAATGTCTCCCCCGGTGTATTTGTAATAGCTTGCATTGCACATGTTTGTTAAACATTCACTTTAGGAGTGTGATTTCACCATGGCTGCTCCATCAATATTGCTGAGTGGAGTTTCTGACATTCTGTCACCTGTGTCTCTGGATCTCAAGCCAGCTCGGCCGCCTCTTCTACTGGTGACAGAAGAATAGAAATGCGCTGAATCGGCATAATGGCAGCGAGGGGAGCTGGACTGATCTCAGGCCCGGCTAGGTTTGTCCCCAAGGAAGGTGCTTCAAGCGACAAATAAAACTGAGTTAATGAACTCCGCTAGTTGTCATTCCAATCTGTACCGCTGAGTAAAGACGATGTTTCAGCAGGGACTGCGTCAGGAACCAGCCACCGCTATTTAGCAAACAATTGTGATTAAGTCATTTATTTATCTTTTATCATCTCTTGGATTTATTCAGTAAATTATTTGTTTCCACCTTTATTCCTGGAAATCATCTGGTGACAGCAACAGCCTCAGAATAGTGACGGGTAGGAATCTGCAACAAAGTTTGTTAAAATCCTTGCAATGCACAGATATCACCCCCAGGGGGAGCTGTAATTCTCAAGAATGTTACCAATGGCTGGGTTATATCTTCTGAGCTTTAGTAAGGTCCCATTTCCCAGGTTTCCCATATTTCTTCAGGTGCTCCGGTCCCCCTTTTCTGTCCTGGGTCCCTTATTCTCCATCCTCTATATGATCTGACAAGCTCTGTTTCCTTTCAATAATTAAAGCCAAACCCTGGGCAAAATTCTGCATTGAAGAAAAAATATTCTATAAGGAAAGCCGCAGAATTTTATGTTGTTGTTATAATGATTTGTTTTGGGGCTTCTGAAGCTTTATTCACCATTTATAAGTAATTGCAATAAATAATAGGCTGCTGCTGCAATGTATGATAAGCCTTGTCAGCTCTGAAAATATTTCCTAAAATGTTTTGAAATAAAGGAAAATCTAACTTCCGTATCTGTGTTGCTTGACAGAAAAGCTAGCAATCTACATCAGGGCTCATATTAAAAAAGCTGGGAAAGCAAAAAGTTTGCTGATCATGTGATCTGTAGAAATGTTATAAAACCTTGTATATATTTATTTATTATATATTTATTATTTATTTATATATGTTACCTAAATTTACAAATTGATAGGTCAGAGTGCAAAGTTTTCCACTAATAATCAAAAACAAAAACATGATTAAATACTTATCAGATGCAATATGCCCCTATTTAATGTACAGCGCTGTGTAATATGTTGGTGCTATATAAATCGTGTTTATTATTATTAACAATAATAGTAATAATATTATTAATAATATTAATAATAAAAATATGCAATATATATGGTGGCTTCAGAAAGTGTTCAGCCCCCTTCACCTTTCAATTTTGTACAACGATCTTTCCAAATCTTGTTTATTTCACACTACCCTCCCTAGCGTTCTAATTCTGGCCGTATTTGCACGCAAAAAGCGTTACAATTTTTTTGCATGGAAATTTACTTTACATGGTAGGCTATAATTCACTGAAATATGTCCAATATTTATTCAATGTAATAATAAGCTTTAAATAACAAAACACAAAAATTTGTTAAAAAACAGTGAAACGTATAAAATAACTGTACAGTAGCGTGTTATATATATTTTATAATATAATTACATATATATTATATAAAGATTTCTTTGTATTGGACTCAATCCAGCTATTTTGTATCCAATCCAATACAGAATTATTTGAATTTTCCACCGCTCCTCCCGCCCGCACTAACGAATGCAACAACGTCACCGAAAAACCGTCTCTGCACTTCGCAGCTGGAGATCGGAGGAGCAGGACGTGTCCCTAGGACAAGGGCCACCGACGGAACAAGGTAAGTAGGGTTTCCTTATGTTTTAGGTGACCCCGAGTGTGACTCGGGATTACCGCTTTGTGCATGGTTAATCCACCCCGAGTCACACACGGGATTACCGCTACGGGGGTTAATCTACACTCAGGACTTCATAATGACGGAGAATATTAGACAATTTAGTGATTTTATTAAAAAGAAATCTCACATTTCCACTATTCAGACATTTTGCAACAACACAGAGACAGAATTATAACAGAACACAGACCCGGGGATGGCTCCAAAAACATTTCTGGCTCCCAGGAGCGCAGTGGCCTCCATAATTCTCAAATGGAAGAAGTTTGGCACAACAAGGACTCCGCCAAGAGCCGGTCACCTGACCAAACCGAGCAGCGACTGGAGAAGAGCCTTAGTGAAAGGGGCCACCAAGAACCCAATGGTCACTGAGCTCCAGAGATCCCGTGTGAAGATTGGACTCAGGTCCAGAAAGACAACCAGAACTGCAATCTGACGGAACACTCTCCTGAAGGACTCTGTGTGGAATCAGATTCTTAGGTCTGATGACACCGAGATTGGACTGTTTGGCACAATTGATTTGAATAATTAGGGTGTGACTTTTAATTTTGCAGCCAACCCCCCCAGTCATATATACATAAACAACATTTTTGTGGTATACTAGTGATAGCACTCGGAGAGACAAAAAGGAAAGTTTTTTTTGGCTTAATTATGTGGTGTTCCAAAATCTATAGAAAAAAACAGAATAGTAAATTTAACATGCAAACTTTTTATTAGATCACATATATGACTGTTATCCCAGCTGTATTATATTCATGCAGTGGGGAGGGTTCTTGTTCTGGAAAGCTGTACAATGCTGTCTATGAATGCTATATATTATATATAGTATGTTGTTATTTCATATCCCATAAATGCCCGACGCGTTTCGCCCTAGAGGGCCTTGCCGCCTGGCCCGCCGTTATACCACCACGAACCTCTGATTGAACAGGAGGATACTTCCTTTATAGACATTTAAATCTGTTCTGCCACAAATGTGAACACTTACCCACTTATAGGAGACCTGCTGCTTTGCTCAATTAGAAACAATAACAAGCAATAACCAAGCACAAGATATATGAAATGTCCTTAATCAATTCAGATTTTACCAGCATGATAACCAATTGATTGGATGCCTATAACAGTACATTCCACCAAATAGAAACGGTCAACGTGTTCAATGTCATTGCCGCTTGAAACAAGCAGAAGCTATGCATGCTGCCATGATATTTGTGACTAAGAAGTAACAAACACCAAGTTCCCCAATCCCCTGAAGAAGCCCAGCAGGGCGGAATGCGTCGGGCATTTATGGGATATAAAATAACAACATACTTTATATAATATATAGCATTCATAGACGGCATTGAATAGCTTTGTAGAACAAGACCCTTCCCCACTCCATGAATATAATACAGCTGGGATAAGGGTGATATATGTGATCTAATAAAAAGTTTGTATTTTAAATTTACTATTCTGTTATGAAAAGTTTTTTGTAAAGATTTTGGAACACTACATAATTAAGCCCCCTTTTCTCTCTCCGAGTGGTACCAATAGTATACCACAAAAATGTTGTTGTTTTTGGACTGTTTGGCACAATTCTAAACGTTATGTGTGGAGGAAACCAGTAACCGCTCACCACCTGCCCTTACCATCCCAACTGTGACGCATGGTGGTGGCAGCATTCTGCTGTGGGGTGTCTTTTACTGGTCAGGGTGGATAGAAAACTGAATAGAGAAAAGTACACAGATATTCTCAATGAAAACCTTCCCAGTGCTCCAAGGCAACACAGGAATGAATTAGGGAGAACTCTGTGAATGTCCTGGAGTGGCCCAGACGGAGCCCTGACTTGAACCCTATAGAACATCTCTGGGGAGACCTGGAAATGGCTGCCCAACAACAGTCCCCATCCAAACTGACCGAGTTTAAGAAAAGAATTGCAGAAAATCCCCCAACCTAGGGGTGCAATGCTTGTGACATCATCACCCAAAATAACTCCATGCTGCCAAAGGAGCTTGGACTAAGTACTACGTAAAGTCTGAATATTTATGGAAGTCAGATTGCAGTTTTTACATTTTATTACATTTACAAAATTGTGTTCGCTTTACCATTATGGGGTATTGGGTGTAGATTAATGATGAGTTAATGATGGAAGTTGGCGGTAATTCCAATGATAAATCTCCAGCTTCCCCTAACCTTTGAATGGATCGGCCCTTTAGGCAGCATTTATCATTTTCATAATGCCATATGGGAAGATCGATGAGAAATCTGAGTGATCCGTACAGCCATTGTGCACCGCGCCTGTAATGTAATAATATATACGTTATATACATGAAATCAGCATTTTTATTTCACAAATGACTCACCACCGTCAGATGAATACATCATATAAATTCTCTCCTGCTACTGACTTGCATGACTTGTCAGAAACCTGCAGAATGACTGCAACACGCCACCGCCTGAGCTGCCGGCACAGACATAGAATTGCTGCGCTCCGGTGGAGCTCAATCCTGATGAATGTTGACTCAAGCTATAATATGAATGCAATATAGAAAGAATCTAATCATGGGGCTTCTGTGTCACCATATTTATATATAACAGAAATCTGTCCAGTAAATGTATAGAGAACACTTAAAGGAAATCACATAAAACCTGTGTGATTGTCAGGAAGAAAGTACTTACCTCTTCTGCTCTATTATGGAAGAAATGGATGAATGTTACTGGGTTCAGCTCATGAAGGGTTCAGAGAATATTCATTGAAGTTTGCTAAGAAGAAATGGAACCCAATGAATGTCAATAGAAGAAGAATATTCCGCAATGATACATCATTTGTATTTTTTTATTTAATGTTGATATTGTACTTTTTTATTGTTTCTTTTTCGTTATGATTCATTTGGGTGAATCCTGCTGTTCTACATGTTATTATTTCTCTTGTGTTCTTTATATTTTCTTCTCCTGTCCTCATTTCTTACCTCCAACCCCTTCTTTACCCTTTTCTCCCCTTTTCCCCAAAAAATGATATGTTGGATATAGTTTTGTTTCAAATATTATGTGGATAAACTTAGATGGAACGTTTGTAAATTTTGTAGAATCTGTTTTATTCGGTATTATTATTACACAGTATTTATATAGCACCAACATATTACACAGCACTGTACAAAGTCCATAGTCATGTCACTTGTTGTCAAAGGAGCTCACCTATCATTATCACAGTCTGAGGACAATTTTGGGGGAAACCAATTAACCTCACTGCATGTTTTTGGAATGTGGGAGGAGACTGGAGTACCCGGAGAAACCCACACAAACACTGAGAGAACCTGCAAACTCCATGCAGTGTCCTGGCTGAGATTCCAACCTGGGACCCAGCACGTGGGAAGGCCAGACTGCTAACCACTGAGCCACCGTGCTGCGCCTACATATTCAAAAGGATTAAACATTCTTAGGGCAAATCTTCTACTTGGCAAACACTCTCAGCTGCTCCTTGCTCCTCCAATGACCTACTAATGACTTCCTCACTCATAACCTCATCACACGCACGGCTCCAAGACTTTTCTAGAGCTGCCCCGATTCTCTGGAATGGTCTGCCTCCTCCTTTTTTAGCTTGCTCCTACTTTCTTCACATTTAAAAAAAACATTAAAACCCAACGCTTTACCCTCACCTACCCGTCTTCTGTCTCCTAAACCCTCACTACTTCCCACCATTCCATATCCCCTTCCTATTGTGTGATACTTCCCCCACCTCCTAGATTGTAAGCTCTTCAGGGCAGGGTCCTCTCCTCCTCCTGTGTCACTGTCTGTCATTTGCAACCCTTATTTAATGTACATCGCTGCGTAATATGTTGGCGCTATATAAATCCTGTTTATTAATAAAAATATTTATACATTTGGAAAACAACAACAAAAACAATCATAACAATAATAACAACAAAAAATAAACACATCTGATCCTTAGACACAATAGCCTGAACATTCACTCATAACGTAGTTACATTCCCTTTCTACATTCACATTCAAAAGAACATTCACTTTGATAGAAAGTGCATTAAAGTCTGCTCTTAGTTTGCACAGTGAATGCTGAACATTGGAAGTTCAACTTAAACCTAACGCAGGATTGAACTTCATCCATGAACAGGAACTGGCAAGGTGACCAGGTGAAAATAAATGGAAGCCGGAAATAACAGAAAACTAATGCAGATGCCACATCCAAAGCCCAGTAATCTGCAATATATAGCATTTCTGTATTTGGGTTTATATATATATTATATCTCAGGAATACTGCAGCAACCCCTGCATGCATCTCAATGCTTACTTTTCATTGCATTAAATATATCGGATCGGTTTATAATATGATTTTTAGCCGGTGATTTACATGCATGGTACCCGAGTATTGTACAGCTGTGTGATATTTAGAATACATGCATTGCTTTGTTGCTAATCTTAGGATTGTTGTGGATATTTTATATAAAACGATGTGTATTCTGTCCCACAGATGTCGATGGAGCGGGTGGTATTCCAATAAAACAACAACAGGAGCACTGCCATAACCAATTGGTTTTTCAAAGCCCCACTGGGACCCAGAAAATCAAATTATTCAGAGAGACCCGGCCATTTCATTTACCATTACTGGACATTTTGATTTATTTCTTTGTCCTCTGAATGCAGGGGAGTTATAGGTCGCAGCGCCAGTGCATGACTTTTATTGCAGCATTTGCTGTTATTATTCTATGTATGGGACATGACGGTGCAGCGGCTGTGTTAGACTGACTGATCGGTTCATAACAATATCAGACAATTGCTAATGATATTTCTGCATGGCAATAATGTCTGAATAAATAAGTCATATATGGATTAATTTCAATTTGTTTTTTTTTTTCAACTTGTTCATTAAAAAAGCTGACTATTAAATTGATATATCGACTGATATATTTTCACACAATCTCTCAATTATTAATGATAAACAGAGCTGCACATGCTTTATAATTCAATTGATTGTTTTAAAGGTCCTGAAAGCCCATCGGATATTTCTACTATTGATAGAATTTTCTTTGCCCTGACCGTTTGAATCTTGGGGCTCTTTTTATAAATGACTCCCCTGTCAATTCTTCTGAAATTTTCGGACAAATGGTCAATTCTTTATTGTGGGGCGCTATTAAAACAATGACTTGTTCTGCCACCTAGTGGCCAATCTTAAAAGTGCACAGCTGTCACAATAGGAAATCGCGTAAATGAAAATTATTGGCCTGATTTATGAAAGCTCTCCAAGGCTGGAGAGGATACACTTTAATCAGTGAAGCTGGGTGATCCAGCAAACCTGAAATGGAGTTCTTAAAAGTAATTTGCTTTTTATTAGCAATTGATTTCAATCCTGGACTAGATCCATTCCAGGTTTACTGGATCACTCAGCTTCACTGATGAAAGTGTATTCTCTGTATTCATTTACCAGATCTATGTGGTAATCGGTGTGATGCTTTGCTTCTGTTTCCTCATTTACACTTAATTTAACATTTGTATCAAATAAGTAAAAATGTATCCACATTACTGGCTCCATAGGTAAACCATGGGGAAAATGCTGCTCCAGACTGGCACCAGTGCTGATCATGTGACCCAAATCCAAGTCCTCTGGTCACATGATCTGCTTGCTGGGATTTTCCTCCTTAAAAGAAATTGTGTAATGCAACAACTGAGGAAAGAAACCTCAAAATGTACCTTTGGGTTCCAGGGAAATTGTACATCCTTGGAAGGACTACAATGGTGCTTGAATGCACTTTTAATGTATTTTTAAATGGCCGGAACAGCACAGCCAGTAAAGAAGAATATATAAATGAATCCCTTAAAGTAGTCATTAATTCACCATATCCCTTCAACAATATAAACATGAAACAACCAAGGATAGCCAAAAAAGGAAAGTAGGAAATTTCTGGCGTAAATACTTATAAGAACACAAGTTTTATGAATCCATTACGCATAATCAGTAATAACATATCGCACAAAAGGATAATAAAATGCCGCGAAACGCGTCAGCTTTATATGATTGTTTTTTTAACAGTTAAACATTGATGTTATAAGGTTTATGTATGCAAATTGGCATTTTTTATCCTTTTGTGTGTTGTGTTATCACCAATTATGTGTATTTGATTAATAAACTTGTATTCTTATAAATATCTATGTCAGAAATTTCCCACTTTCCTTTTTTGGCTATCCTTAGCCGTTTCCATTGTTGAAGGGATATGGTGAATTAATGACTATTTTTAATATGTGTGTTCTTAAGTATAAGTATCTACGCCAGAATTTTCCCAGTTTTATGTTTGCACAGCTGGTAATCAGACAATAAACAGTCACACAGGGACTTGCACCTTCCAATCCTTCCAGGCTTCCTTGTGGTCTATAAATGGTTTATTGCACATAGCTGCCATAAGGTCTCATAGGTGCTGAGTGAACGTTCTGCTATTTAAGGCAATGCCCAGACAAAGGGTCTGATTTATTAAAGCTCTCAAAGGCTGGAGAGGAAACACTTTCATCAGTGAAGCTGGGTGATCCAGCAAACCTGGAATGGATCTGGTCCAGGACTGAAAACATTTAGTAACAAATGGCTTTTAAGGGATCCATTCCAGGTTTGCTGGATCACCCAGGTTCACTGATAGAAGTGTATCCTTGTAAGCTTTGGAGAGCTTTAATAAATTGGGCCTAAAAGGGTTAAATAAAGAGGTGCTGCAGCAGTTTACTGATTCATGAAACTGAAATCACTGCCAGGACACTGATTACCAATGATATGTATGAGAGGGGTTACAGATATATACCAGCAGGCAGTTTTGCTGCTGCATTGAGATGCTCCACGCAGCGTCCAATTTGCTTCCATAGACTTGAATGGGGGCGGATTCTGGGCCATTTTTTAGCAGATGAAACCAATTTTTAAGCATTTAAGGGGGATGAGGGCAAAATTCGAGCTTCCATTTCCTGCCCATCCCAGGAAAACTCCCATAGCTCTGTGCAGACGGACAATCAATGTGCTGCCTGGTGATCGCTTTTCGGCATCGGATTGGCAGCAGCAGTAACCACATGGCAAATCCACCTGAACAAATCCCTAGAAAATCTCCCCTATTGATCAGAATTTTTATGAATTTTCTCCAGTCATGTTTATTTTGTGCTGTGTTTCGTGTCGCCATTATGCACCCAGCGACCTTTCCATGTTAGCGGCGTTATTAAATATGATTTATAATTAACGTTCCCTATGTTAGCAGCACCGCTAATAATCAGCATGCGTATTTGCAGTGCGTTCGCTTTCTCTCGATGCCGCGGCACACGCAGATAAGTGTAATTAATATTAGCATGGAGGCTCTATCTCCCGTGTAACAGACCAGCAGCCTGAACACCCGATAAGTGACATTGTACGTAATAAAACTCCTCGACAAACCGTAATAATGTTTTTTTTTTCCTCCAGTACAAGAATAATTGAGGTTGCTCAGCAATGTACAAAGCGGCTAATTAAAACAAACACATAAATCTGGGCTGCTGGAATAAATCTCTTTATTGCACAACTCATCGCTGCAAGGCAAGGCGGGCGAGAGCTGGATGGGACAATGGCAAGGTGAAACCTGGGAAATCCTGCGTTTATTCCTATCCTCCCCCCTCCACCTCCGAGCCTTTTCGGAGGCTACTTGGCATTCAGCTGGGGGCCCCCATTCCCATAATTCTCAGCTCCGCTGGTAGCCACACTTTGTGTCTCATTGTGCCGCAATCAGCGTTCGCAAGGAGTTTATATCGACATCCTAAATGGTGGCAGGTGTTGTGCTGAAAGGTGCTTTGTGGTCATGATCCCCAATTGTACAGAGGAGAATCCCTCGAAGGTCCTTGTTAGTGTTTACTTAATAAAAAGAATGGATTTGCTGGCTGCCTTCAATTTCCAGGGATTTCTGACCCCATTCACATGGGAAGCCGAGGGCCCATTTACTGCTAATGCATCAACACTGCGCATTGCAATAAAGCAGCACATTAAAAATGAATGGCCTGCCGATGCACACTAATGTGTCAAAGACATAGAAGTTTTTTTTTCTTGTTTATTTTTTTTTAATACAAGCATTGTGGCATTCTACAACGCATGTGTGCATGACACCGCAACGTGCGGCATGTGTTACTGTGAGGTGGCACACGTGTTATCACGCCTTTAAAGCCTACAATCTCTATAATGCTTTGAAGGTAATTATATATAATCCACAGTTATCTTATCCCAAACATTTCAATACATCACTAATATTTTTTTTATTCTGCAATTGTTTCATTACATTTAAAGAGAACCTATCATCAGATTTATTGCAAGTGTTGCATGCCGGTTAACAAATCAGGGGATTATATATTGTACACTTATGCAGTGAAGGTAAATGTTGTTAGAAATCTTTCTTATTATTTAAAAAACAAAAACAATTTGGATCAATGTAAACTATATTTGTTTTTTTTTGTTTTCACATATTCTTTGCAGTTGTATTAGTGACACCCAATGAGAGTGTTTTGTTGTCATTTTTGATGTGTTATATTTATGTTATGTATATATTGTGAAAATAATGTAGAAAATAAAGGAATCAGCAAAATAAAAATCTGAACTGGACTGGGACAACCAGGGAGTTGGATACAGTTGATGAGCAGTTCTGATCTGCAAGGAAAAATAATAATTTTATTAATAATAATATTAATAATAATAATAATAATAATCATGTCTTTTAAAGTACCGGTAGATATAAACTCTAATTGGATGACATATTGTTTGCTTTATGTGGTATAACTTATTTGCTTTTTTAATTATTAGTTCCACATTCCAAAACTACAAGCAGGTAAGATTTTTATTGCAGAAGGGACAGGTGATGAAATGCTTACCTGCATGTTCACAATCTTTTCTAAGTACGCTGAGCTGCAAATATGAGGAGGTTGGGGCCGCCCATGATACAGTGGGGACACTGAAAAACTTGTGGACGGGCAGGTAAGGTAAGAAACGTCACCTGTCCCTTCTGCGATTAAGGACCAGTCTGGTCACAATTTTTTATCTTTTTTTATTTTGTTTCACTTTAACATACTTCTTTTCACCTTTTTTGCTTATTGAATGTCATGTAGGCATTGCTGGAGTGCATGACATAAGGGGCTCTATTTAAAAAACAGGGAATTCTCTCAAACATTCCCTAGTAGGAATCAATTACTGCCATTGAAACACATGGACCTGGAAGATTCCCATGAGGGAATGCCTGATTCCCTTTTTTTTCCCTTATAAACCAATCTCAAATTAGCTACAAGGGATCAGTAATGTTCAGATGTAAGGAAAAAAAAAATTAAAAAACGAATTATATTTAAAAACAAAACATGATTAATGATCCATAATGCACAGAGAAAATGAAATATCATTCACTCAGCGATTACCTTTACTGACTTTACACATTAAGTGATCTTTTGCTTGATGTTGATCTAAACAAAGAGAATGTATAGCAAAATGTACACAATTTTTTTACATTGAATTCAGTTTGAAAATGTGTGAATCATGAATATATAGTCCGTCTAATTCTTGCCTATTGAATGTATAAGGAACAATGTGCACATCCTGGGTGAATTTTGAATAAAAATAAAAAATAAAATCTCAAAGTCTTTTTTGCTGAAGTAGTGATTGGTTAAATTACTAATAATTTTTTAAATACAAGAAAAACATTTACAATGCTGGGTGTTATGTATGTCCAGTATTAAATGTGTGCTTTGTAAGATGTGCAAAACATTTTGTTTTTATATCTGGATGTCTGAAGTGGATTTACTGGGGGTCAAAGTTTTTTGGAAAGGGAGGTTCTGATCCTGAAATTTCCAAATACCTGATATCTGCTCACACTGCAGCTCATTCTATAAAAGTGATCAAATGTAAATCATATGGAAATGTCCTATGGGGCCACAAATAATAGGGTCCTGGGGCCCCTCCCATCTGTCCTGCTCTTTATTCCCATCATACACACCATCTGCTCCTAGCTCTGATTAGGTGATCATGTTATACAAAGACAATAAGGGGCCCTTTTATCAAAACAGAAATAGAATTTGTTCTCCACTTTTTGAAACCTTATCGCCACTTTAAAATGCCGGATTTATTAAAGTGGAAAAGGTTCAGTTCCCCGGGCGTCTAAAAATGGGAAAAAAGTATTGTGATGCCTCTAACATAGCAAATAGAAACACCGCTAACTTTAATTTATTAACTCAACACACATTTCCAACAATGGTGATAGAAAGAGGGAATAGGTAGAAACACCACAAATCTCTATTGTAGTATATGGCATTCCATACTAATATGGTGGAGGAAGGAAGGAAGGATGGAAGGAAGGAAGGAAGGAAGGAAGAAGGGAGGGAGGGAAGGAAGGAAGGAAGGATTGAAGGAAGGAAGGGAGGGACAAAGGAAGGAAGGAGGGAAGGAAGGGTGGAAGGAAGGAGGGAAGAAAGGAGGGAAGGAATGAAGGAGGGGAAGAAGGAAGGAAGGAAGGAAGGAAGGGAAGGATGGAAGAAAGGAAGGAAGGAAAGAAGGAAGGAAGGAAGGAAGGGAGGGAGGGAGGAAAGAAAGAAAGAAAGAAAGACAGAAAAATGGAAGAAACAAGAATGAGGATGCAGAAAGAGTGAAAGAGAGGATTAGAAAAGGGGAAAAGGGAAGACAAAAGAGGAATGGGGGGGGGGGGGGGGGAGAAAGGGGAAACGAGGAGAACATTGTGAAAATTGGAGTCATGGAAATAAATGAGGAGGGAAGAAGATTCCCGGGGAGGAAGGAAGGGGGATAGATTGGGAAGTGTGGGTGGGAGACTGAGGAAAATACTGAAGAGGAGGAAAGAAAAGAGAGAGAGAGGAGAAAGAACACACAGAGCAGAAAGAGCAAGAAAAGATGGAAGAAGAGAGAAGAAAAAACAGGTAAGGAGAGGAGGGAAGAATGGATAAAGAAAGGGAATGGGGAAGAGAGGAGAGCAGAGGATGGGGTATGTCACAAGGAACACAAGGAAGAGGAAAGGTGAGGAAGTTTGTGAAGAAGAGTGTAAGAGAGAGAGAGAAAGAGAGAGAGAGAGAGAAGGAGAGGGAGAGAGAGAGAAGGAGAGAGAGAGAGGAGAGAGAGAGAAGGAGAGAGGGAGAGAGAGAGAAGGAGAGAGAGAAGGAGAGAGAGAGAGAGAAGAAGAGAGAGAGAGAGAAGGAGAGAGAGAGGAGAGAGAGAAGAGAGAAGGAGAGAGAGAAGAGAGAGAGAGAGAGAGAGAGAGAGGAGAGAGACCAATATAACAAGAACAAAACAATAGTATAGGAGGGATGAATATATAATATTAGATTGTGAATGAATATAACACTGGGAGAAATAAAGTTAATACATGATGGATAGCTAGATATGAATAGATCTAGGATTAGAATCCCATGATGATAATGAGTTCTGGACACTAAAAATCATTTATTGATGTATTTGCTATCTGTGATATTGTATGAATATTGGAAATAATACACATACCTACTCATATCCCTCTTCTGTTTATGTAGATCTAGAATAGATGAATATAAAATAAAGTGTTTAGGATGGATGGGTTAATGGATGAATGGCTGGCACACAGATTAGAGGTAGTCAGTCTTTTCTTTGTAGGTTGCTGTTTATTTTACAAGACAAAGAGGCCCTGTCATTGTTATTCTGAGCCCCCTATAGATTACACCCAGGGAGGGGCATCTCATGGCACACTCCCCGGTCCTCCACATGGCTGTCGGAATAACAGAGGGGGGCAGGAGCGAGCCGGCTGTTTACCTGGGCAGACACCTGGGACTCCGGCTCTGCCCATCTTTGCCTGCAGCGTTCCTGGGTGTACAGCCGGTGGTAGGGCAGGTGAAGCTGGCAGCTCTGCCATTGTGCGGGGCTCCCTTTGTGTTGGCGACATTTGAATATGTATGGTGAGGAGCCAGCCACCCTCCTGAGCAGAGTCTTCCCATGTTCCTGCCATGTGCTGAGAGCCATCCAAGCGAATCTCCCGCATGCAGCAGCCAGGAGCGCCTCATCCTGTGCCAGCCAGTAAGTACCAGGCTGCAGTGCCCACCTCCTCCTCCATGGGAAGGTGTCTCCTCATTGCAGTCACCCAGCAGCAGCAGGCATGACGTGAGCTGCTTCTGCTCATCTATTACCATAATGCATTGTCTCAGTGCCCAGCTGCCTTGCCTCTCCACCCTGCATGGCTGTGGATGGAGTCATATTAGTAATGCTGCATTGCTCCAATCCAGAAGGGGTGCAGCCTACAGCTGAGAGCATCTTATCATAGGACCACCTTTCTCATCATTATCCCCTGTGTCTGCCATCCAGCCCAGATCCCAGGCTGTTGCAACATTACTGTCTGTGCTGCACACTCACTGGAGACATGAAATTCCCAATAGAAGGAAGCAGGAAGCAGGTGAACTGGGATCCACAAGGTGGGTGCAGTGCCTGGCATGATGGTGTGTGGCTGCAGGGCTGGCATTGCTGTCTGCTCTGTATTGTGTGGGTGGCTTCAGGTCTCTTGTTTGGGTGATGCCCAGTGTGTGCCAGCTGCAGCTGAGGGTGAAGGGGATGGGGTGCAATCCAGGGGGATTCCCAGATTTTAGTCTTGTGCTATTAACATTTCAATAGCTCTGCAGCACTCTTATCCCCAGCATATTAAAATGCATGGAGGAGGCCATCTGCTGAGCAAAACTTCCCTCCATCCCCAACTTCCTCATCTCCACTCACCTTACTGAAGGTTGGCTCAGATTCTGCAGACATCTTCATGTGTGTGAAAAAATTGGACCAGGTTGTAGAAAATGGTCATTGGATCCAATGAAAGCGTTCAATATAATAGTGTAAGGGTGGGCAATACATGAGGACAATTGGAATTCTTAGGGTGAGCCCACAATGTATATTCACACATTTGTTTTAAAGCAATTGATAGTGAATGTTCACTTCCATTATCCAATCATATGAAAAGCAAATTCATGTCTGTTTTATCTGTGTGTGATTGGGTGCTCAGAGTGACCACAGCTACAATGTATTGAGTAAAGATTCTCAACTCCTTTAGTAACTCAACCCTAATGTATTGGGGTGACAGGGAGAGAATGAGTGTGACATTGTCAGATTGTAACATTTATGTTTGCTTTAACCTGCTGGTTGCAACATTGTATCAATACACCAATGACATGTGACCACTCATGTATTAGATTGTAAGCTCTTCAGTTGGGTTCCTGTGTCTGTACTCTGATAGCGGAGCTTTGGCACTTATTGTTTTTTTTTTTTGTAATTTAGTCATTTGTAAACTATGAATCTCTATATGTAATTTATTAATTCTTCATTAACATTTGAAATTCTACAAGAAATATCACTAAATAGCCATAGGGACCTTCAGTAATCTTACATCAGGTTGGGTGCAATGGGCGCCTCTGTGCTGTCAGCGGAACCTCAGATGGCCCTTTACCTTAAAGAGGACCTGTCACAACAGCTGTCACCTGGCTGGGCTGTGATGTTGTGCAGATCAGAGATTCTTGGATAGTTTATTGTGTCTGTCTGTGTGTGTGTGTGTGTGTCTGTGGGTTTGGTATCTGTGTTTGTGTGCGTGTGTCTGTGTGTGTGTGTCTGTGTGTCTGTCTGTGTGTGTGTCTGTGGGTTTGGTAGCTGTGTGTGTGTATGTCTGTGTGTGTGTCTATCTGTGTGTCATTCTGTCTGTGTGTGTGTCTATCTGTGTGTATGTGTCTTTCTGTGTGTTTGTGTGTATCTGTCTGTGTGTATGTGTGTGTGTGTCTGTGTGTATGTGTGTCTCTCTGTGTGTGTGTCTGTGTGTGTCTGTGTGTGTGGACCTCACCTATGTCTGATACAAACAATGCGGCTTCCATGCAATGCACTAATGATGTCATCTTGGACTGTGTACATATTTGTGTGATAGGTGAACAATGGATCTGATTTGAATATATTGAGAATATTTCACCATTTACATGGAGTAATGAATATTTTGCATTGTGTGCTGATAGAAGTTCAGGAGAGAGAAGAACAAGTTCTGTCCATGTAAATAAATAAGGAGTAAAGTTCACTATGAGGCCATGCAGGCAGCAGTCACCTCCACCAACCAATCAGAATGCAGGTATTATATTAATATGAACTTAGTTTGTTATCAGTGCAGACTGTGCTACCTATTGGAGAGGTGGCCCATTGAGTCCACACTATATTTACATTAGGGGTTTCTTTTTTTCTATAGCATAGAACAATGTTTTAACCCAAGGATGCTTTTTTTTCTCTGAACCCGAAAATGTGATATATTGCAGCTTATCAGATGTTGGGGCTGCATATGTTTCCTCTTGCTTTCACCTGCCAGTAACTCACTTCCTGTCCTGGCCTGACAATGCTCGCTGTATTGTTTCAATGAAGGGGAAGCGTTGTCACTCTGAGCTGCTCTCCTAATTAGGACTACACCTACTGCACTCCTCACCTCCAATACAGAGGGGTTTGTAGTTTATAGAAGATAGATAAGAAAGCTTGTTTCTACATCTCGGTTCAGTGCACCGGACGTAACAAGGACACTGGAACTCTGGCAGAATTAGCAATATTTTATATATGGATCTTATATATATATACAAAACACAGGGTTATACTCTGTGACCCAAAATGTTCAGTAAATAGGAAAAGAAAGGTGGGGGGGTCGGTAAGTAAGGTGGGGTCCAGCCTCTAACATAGGGTCTGATTTATTAAACCTGGGTGATCCAGCAAACCTGGAATAGATCTGGTTCAGGATTGAAAACATTTGCTATTAAATAGCTAATGACTGGATCACTGATGAAGGTGGATCTCCTCCAGCCTTGGAGAGCTTTAATAAATCATTGAGTTTAGAACCAGTCCGGGTTATTGGAGCACTAGGCATGCCATGACTGAGGGGAACCTTAGCACACACAGGTGGAGGTGTATCAGCAGCTCCGACCTGTGGTGACCCGTCTGGGGCTCACGTCTTCTCCTCCGCCACTCTCCCGTATGGCTGTGTGTGCGCCGGCTGGCCGCATATGAGATCATTGTTTTTCGCCTGTAGTGAGCAGCGTTGGAGGTGTGGACGGATTCTGCAGCACGGGGAGGGTGGAAGTTCATTTCCGCATTTATGAAGTCTTCTCTGTGTATGCCAGTTGGGTTTCTGTATGTTGGCCGGGGCCGCACAGCTGAAACCTTCAGAGGATGGGGTTTGGTTTTACAGAGCTGATGTATTATGCAGCACTTTACAGAACCCATAGAACCATACGTGCCAGAACCACACAACCCAACGTCTTTACCAAACTCACACCTAGTGCTAGGTCATAGGCTGGTGTGATGGTGGTTTGCACCTGATTGGGTTTATTCTGTAATGTTCTTTGTTGTGAACATCAATCCTGAGTGACAACAACCGGTCAAATCTGATCCCCTCCAATCTGAATGGACTGTAGAGGGTTAGAGTGCTGCCATAGGGGGTAGTTATAACCAAGGCATCTGAACTGTTCAATATATGGAGTTTTTTTGTAGTTGTCTGTAAATCCCAGGGATCTGGGTGGTGCAGAGGATTCGGTAATGTCTCTTCGGGTATTGTTCTTATGCAAAGTCTATGATAAGTAGAATCTGATCAGTTGCTGTATAAATAAATTGAACTCATTTTTTTAATATATGCTATAGTGGCCCCTTAAGTGCATATCCCAAGTATCTACAACTTAAACAGTATGTATAAAATATCTTCTCAAAATTAGAACCTCAAGGACTTTTAAGGCATTGATGCAAAACTTAACAATTAAAAGTTAAAAATAATTTATTCCAGTAAAAGATTTTTTTTCTACACTAACATGTGGATATGATTAAACCAAGTTATTTTACAATCCAGCAGTATAATTCAGTTTTTGTTTGTTATCATTATGTATTTCTTTTTATTTTCCACTTTCACTCAACACGTTTCACAAATAATATCCTGCTTCTTCAGTGGTAGTGTTGGAATGGGAATATCAATTTTCTGTGAATATCAATAATTTGCATTTAACCATTTACCATCATTTTATTATTACGAGCTTACAACTCAAAGAGATATACTCAATGAAACAAAGGGTCCTGGCCACATGAGCTTACAATCTAAATGTGGTGAGGTTTAATATGGAGACTGAGAGTTCATGAGTGGTGATACAAAATAGAAATCTCTGCATAATCTGCGGAAGAGTAAATTGCATTGCCTATTGGTGAATAGAAAAATATTTGGAAAAATGTTGATGAAAGAGCAAAAGGTGTGCAGGATGGAGTTTGGTGAATCTTATGAAAGTTTGGTAAAAGTTGGAGGTTTTGTGATAAATTATACTATTGGTGTGACATGCCGGGATTTTATACATAGAGTTACTGACAGGTACTCCTTAATCTCAGTCCTAGTTGACCTGTAGAAGAGTTAGCTTGCAGAAAGATCCAACCCAGGACCCTGACCAGATCTGTAGCATTTCTGCAGATGTCACACCTTTACCTGCTGGAGGTTCTTCCTAATAGAAATTGGGCTCAGTGCAGGGGTTGTCAGTCCGAGCGATAAACCTCACCCACTTATTTTCCTCTCCGATGATTCATCCAAGGAGCCCAGACAGTAGAAGCGTCTCTGCTAAAACTCCTGAGGGTTTGTTGGCAGGCAGATTTGGATGCAATGATAATTGTAATGTTTGCTACAAGACTTCACTTCCACATCAAACATGGAGAGTTATTCCCAGTGACAGCACAAGGCACATAAGTAATGTGTCAGGAAAGGACTCAGCATCATCTCTTATTAACAGGGTAATTTACTAAGCGCCGGCCCTTTAATGGTGCAGCGGTACTCACTATATACCTCTGTATGTCCCTAGGCATAAATCCACTTACAGAGCATTTCAATTTTAAAACAACAGATTACCCATGCTTTGCAAAAACCA
>NC_092869.1:44986034-44987815 GCF_032062135.1 Pyxicephalus adspersus | reverse complement strand
AATGGATGGCGATATTTGGATGAAATCTATAGGATGGAATTTCTCTCTATCTATGCAGGCTGTGTTGTTCATCCTTTCACATCACAAGTTTGTCTGACACTAAATATTACACTATGCACTCTCTAATGGATTGAGACAAACACAATGCCCCTGGTAGTCAGGCACCATGTGATCATTGCCTAGGCTTTGTGTCACATGATGGGTGTACAGGAATTATGTCTATGTATTGCATGTATTGAAAATGATGATGTGAGGTGGTAACTCGTGCGGGCCAGATGTAATTTTCAGAATTCTTTGGGGGGCAAAAAAAAAAAAAGGACCTTGAGGGCCAGATTAGGCCCACGGGCCAGAGTTCTGATGCTACAACAACTCCCTTCTGCACAATTCTGGGTGCCCAGCATTCCTTCAGTAATGGGCATTACAAGTGTAGTTAGGGATGTACTTGGGGGGTATTGGAGGGAGACATGAGCCAAAACCACATAGGGTTTTTATTTATTATTTCAGACAAAATTCACACATATTTTTTGCCAGGATTCACACAATTGTCCAATTTAATCCAATCAGAGAAATGTGTGAATCTTGTGTATAAGCTGTGAGTTTTGTGTGAAAACATTTATACACAGACCCCATTGAGATTACAGAAGGGCAAAGGTTCAAGTAGGGGTCAGCACTGGAGAACCTAACCCACCATGGGCAGAATGAGCATTTACAAGGCAGGCCAGGACAATTAGGTCCAAGGCCGACACATAATGATTTAGAGGTTGGCCTCCAGGAGGAAGGAAGAAAATGCAGAGGATCCAGTGGAGTGTAAAAGAGAAAGAAGAAGCATCAGATGAGCGGGAATTCCCGGGAAGAATATCCGGAGACAGCAGAATGTTGCACCACTGCGGAGCCGCCTGCTGCTGGTTGCGCCATGCTTGGCCAACAATGGCTGCATGCCAATGAGCGCACTGCATTCCCCAATACCAATCTTCTGTATTCATTTTCTGTATTACACATAAGGTCCTCCAACTAGATCCGCAGTAGCGACATTGGTGGATATGAGTACAGCAGCAGAATGTGTAGCCACCCTACGCTACACATACACGGCTGATTTTCCTCCTCAATAGAGCATTTCATTTGATCATTTTATAGAATTATCATGAATTGATTTCTTATTTCTGAATTTAAAAGTAATTGATATTGAGTGAAGAATCAAAAGAACCTCAACCAGAAAATTTTGCTCAGCACTTTTTAGACATCTTCATATCTTTCTGTTAAAAACTATTTTGGAACATTCTCACGTATCTTTCTTAATTGTTGGACTGATCTAGTGATTGACATATTGGTTACAAACAATCAATAGTAATGAATTGGGTGTGCATTGATTGCAGGATCACGGGGTAAAAATGAATAGACCCCATCAATCAATAGGATACTCTAATAGGATGTATATATCGATATCCGTGATTCTGAGCCAGGGTTACTGCAGAGATTATTAGGGGTTCACTGAGCAATGAGCAGTTTGTTCCTCTCTGGTTTAAGAAAAAATAAAGAAAGAAACATTTTTATTTTTTTTTGACAATTGGTTAGTATATTCAATATATTAAAATTTATATAAAACACAATTCATAATTCAGTAAATGAAACAAATAAGTGATACAATCTTTCCTCAATCAAGATACAGTGGGGTGTAAGACCATCAGACTAGACATAAATATTCCTGATACTTATTATTAGGAATAATGAGCGGTAGAAAAGTTTTAATGTCTCATGACCCGACGCGTTTCGCCAAACGGCTT
>NC_092869.1:44983831-44985709 GCF_032062135.1 Pyxicephalus adspersus | reverse complement strand
GGATGTAGAGAATATACATTGTAGTAGTTTTAAAGTATATAAATAATGCAAAAATGCTTGTACTCAGTGTCAGGATTATTCACGCAAGGATTAGTCAGGTGAATGGGTGCTAAGAATTACAGTTCACAGGTTCAAACTATAACAATGAGCAAGGGGGATGAATGATTAATTTGGATGTAGTTTAGAAAGTAGTCTAAGTGATACCAATGATCTTTTTGGCTATCTGTAAGGGTGACATTCTTCCCACTGGCCAGCAATGTAGGAGGAATTCTTCCCACTGACCACCATGCTATTATACTGTGAGCTGTGGGTATAATAATTAAAGAAGGGTCCCTGAAGACCTGATCGTTATTTCAAGGGTTCCCCCATGTTTAAAAGAGAGACGCTGCTATATATGATGAGTGGGAGAAGGTTACGCTTAGATTAGTGTAAAGGAGAGAGAGAGCACAGAGGGGCTTTACCAGTGCAGCAATGGATGGAGGAGGGGCAGTGACACACATATTGCAGAAGCACAGATATTGATTGCGTAGTCACCCCTGTGAGTAGCCATTTAGGGGTCAAAGGGTCATGATAATGTATGGATCAAATTCCATACATTTTGGAAACCTATCCCTATATATATATATATAATCAGCGGAGTATTACCAGCTGCTGCCCTTTAATTGCAACAATCTGTCCTCTGATTTTTCTTGATCTGCAGTTGTCGCATGTTCCACTAATACCTTTTTGTTTTGATTTCCTAGTAGTCGGCGTCTGTACGGAACACCAAAGTCTTCTCGGTATCCGGGCACCAGGTTGTATTTGCCAAGCTATTAATTTCATTAGCTGGCAAACACAACACAAGCTGACCGGAGGGCCACTACATGATAATTAACTTGTATTTAGCAGCAAATGATTAGCTTCTGGCACAGAATTCTGGGAGATGTAGTCTGGCAGGAGGCGAGGAAGCTTAAAATCACAGAAAGCAGCCGCTGACCTTGAAATGTGCCAAGTTGTTGGGGAAATAAATGTGAAACGCGTTGGGGGTAATGGAGCATCGCTGCTAAGGATGGGGAAATGCTGCAGTGTTTGCTGCATGTGTTCTGATAAAACCCACAGAATCTGAATTTCCTGCCGACATTCCCAGCGCTTGCTTCCCAGCGGTGTGGCGGATGGTATTGTGTCTCATATAATTGTACGAGATCAATATAAAACGGACTTACAAAGGTTCCAACAAATGCGGCTAACATGGAGAGCATAAAAGGACATTGAGCCGTGAAATGCATCAGCCAGTAAAGGTGAATCCTTTGTGTCCTTTCTCATCGTTGATTGCAGACACAAATGTGTGGTGAGCTGGAGCATCCCCTGTGCAAAACCTGCAGACGGAAGACAGCTGCGGTGATCCGCTTTCATGGTTGCAGCATTATTATAAAAAGCTAACGCGATTCATGTTTTCTTTTTATGTGAGCCAGAAGTGTTTGAATGTTGG
The DNA here is from genome assembly GCF_032062135.1 of Pyxicephalus adspersus. Classification (NCBI taxonomy): domain Eukaryota; kingdom Metazoa; phylum Chordata; class Amphibia; order Anura; family Pyxicephalidae; genus Pyxicephalus; species Pyxicephalus adspersus. The sequence continues at coordinate 44,984,241 of NC_092869.1, read as the reverse complement.
AACACCGGTCACCCTATTACTGATAATATTATTATTATTATTATTATTAATAAACAGGATCTATATAGCGCCAACATATTACGCAGCACTGTACATTAAATATTGATATCCCAGCCTGCGTTACAGAGATTCCCTCTAGAATTAAGGAGAACCCCCCAATATGGACACCAATATACCTGGGGTTCTATCTACACTACTCTAAACCGAAGGGTTTCTGTCTTTGTTGCTGATGGAGATTTTCCCCCGTTTCCTCTCCTATAAGAAGAACAGGAAGTGGGGAGAATTTTCTCCAACAAAGCTCTGGATGCCCCAAGCATTGATCACGCGTGATTCTAGGCCTCCTTAATTGAAAGAAGTAAAATCCAATGAATGAAAGGGGCCAAAGACAGACAGGCTGGAGGGGCAAGATC
>NC_092869.1:44978262-44982141 GCF_032062135.1 Pyxicephalus adspersus | reverse complement strand
CACCACTTCTTCAGGATGAAGCCTAATGAGACTAGTAAATATAATGATACAACAGACACGTTTCGTGGTGTAACACCACTTCTTCAGGATGAAGCTTAATGAGACGAGTAAATATAATGATATAGCATAAAATCAAATTTTAGTATCACTTTCCAAGCGCAAAAGCAGGTTCACACAGGAAAGGAGCACAGAAGGGCGATGAGTGCCAAGAAACAGGAAGCAGCAACCAAATGGTGAGACCAGATGCCAAGAAGAGTTCAAGTCTGCCTGGGATAGATGTAACAATCCTCCATAAGATGTCCCATGGGTTCTGCCCTGTTAGAAGCAGCCCGGCACATATCAATTTGATCTATATTTGGAATGTGGCATGCGGGCATCTAATGCAATATAATGAATGTTCGCCAACCAGTGAACCCTTTATTTAGGTGTATGATACTTCTCAGTTTTACTTTAAACTCTTTGAATCCCATCCAGAAAACCATTACCTCCTACACGTGACACCACCTGAAATCCAAGTCTACCCCAACCCATCCAGGCAATTATCACCTCCTCAACCCATGACCATAGCGTCTAGACGGGCTTAGGGTTTCATAGTGTCCTGATTGTCTTTATTGTATCATATAATTCAGTGTTCCTTTCCCTTTGAAATGAGACCTTTCTATGTGATTCAGCCAGGTCAGATGCTCCATCTGTTGGCATAATGTTGGCCTGTTTTGCTTTGCTTTTGTCTGTAAAGTCATTAAGAATTAATTGGCCACTTTATTTAGACGCGGGCTTTGTGTGCGAATTCCTCTCTCCGCTGCCCACAAGTACTTTTCACGAATGGGCCAAGCGCGGGGAAAGGCGATGGCATATTGTATATTGTCTTATTAACACCGGTACCTAAATCATCGTCTTATTTATACACCAGCGTGAATATTCCATACTCTTAAAATCTCTTTTCTGAAACCATTTCCTTTGTGCCGGTGCGTAATGTGAACTGCCAAGGAGAAGGCGGGATGTAAAACGGCCATTATGTCTATTGTCGGAGTTTGTGTTCTCCGGTGCCATGGTACTGCCTGTCCTGATAAAATATTCATTCCGGGGCTGGTCATTCTATTTTAGTACCCCAAACGCACTAATCAACCCATCAACAGATTTCGAATAGAACCCAAGTGTTTGGTAACACATTGGAGCCGGTGTCCTGGGAAGGTGGGCTTCCAATTTTCACAGACCGGGAGCATTTGCAGAAGGCGCCAACGGACGGGCGGATGTCAGTCCAGTCCTTGGACTCTCTCTGGGGTTTATGTGTTGTATTGACTCTCTGCGACGGGATGCCACTTTTCAAATGTCACTGTAAGTAGGAGTTGGCCATGTGGGATGGGCATTTGGGGTGTAGAGATTAGTCTTTGGTTATATATACTGGGTAAGGCTTTGTGCTCATTAAATAAGATGGCACTGGAGACGTCCAGTAGCAGCCAATCAGAACTGAGTTGATGATTTTTATTAGGTTACTTAGATTATTTTGCACTTCTCATGGTGTTCTTTAATTGTTACAATAAGCATATTGTGTAAAAAATGATTTTGGTGAGTAGCTTGGGAAGGCTATTTCACACCCCTAACGTGTATTTAGGAGGCAGCATTGGTAACAAATTGATCGGAAGACACCAATGTAGGAGATCCAACAGTGACAGTTCAACAGATATTTAGGGTAGAGCCACTTTAAACAAGGAAACAGGCTTAGGCTTAAGAATAAAGATCTTTATTTTAGACATATGACTTCAAGATTCCTCATTGGCTGAAGGAACTAGTTTTTTTAAACCCTAAAATCCCTGCTTTGGTATACTAGGTTTATGTTATCAGCCTATGTTCTTGGTTCATATGGAAATTTACATATTGTATAGAATGAAGTATCCAGCAAAAATAGGAGATCACATTGAGTTTCATGACTTGCATACAATTGATTTGGAGAAACAACTTTACCATCTATTTCTAGCCTTACTTTCTCCAAATTTAAGTTCATTGTTTTTGCACTACAAGGTCTTGCTTTATTGCTATTGGTGGATTTGCATTGCTTTGGACATGGAGTGGCCATAGTAGCCACAAGTGGTGGATTGTTTTGTTTAAAAATGGAATAAAAAGAAAATCAGAGGATGTTGTCCAGGAGGGATCTGCAAGGGGATGAAGACCCCAAGATTTGGTATCTAGGTGGATTGTGAGTTCCCAGGATATAGTACATAAGTGGTGGAGCAAAGACCCTCTTTATGCTATGGCACATAGATGGTGGAGACCGAGCTCTCAGGATTTGGCATATCATGGGTTTTCAGCTTTGCCTTTTATTCTTACTGTTGTGTCTGTAGGTCTGTGGAATCGGCTCTCTCAGGAAGTAGTTTTAGCAAGTTCTATAAATTGAAAGCTGGATGATTTCTAGAAGCAAAGAATATAACTGGGTATTAAAGTTTTAAAGAAAAGATAACAGGGACTGCTGATCCAGGGAACATCCAATATCCTCATAAGTTTGGAAATAATTTTTTCCCCCTGTTGAAGCAAATTGTACCAGGGTTTTTTTTTGCCTTCCTCTGGATCCTATGTCCATGGGGTTTTATATTTGGGATATGTTTATTTCCCTAGTGGTTGAACTTGATGGACTTATGTCTTTTTATGTCTATGTAACTATGTTGGGTTTTTAATGGTAACATTGGTAAAATGATGGCAAGAGAATTGCATATAGTTACAATTTTTGGCTTTAGGTTTAGGCTGTTCTTGCGGGGGAAACCTCACCAACTGATCCTATGAATGGTGGTCGGTGATTCTGACTACTATCACAGCTACCATTCATATCCAAACTGGACTGGATGGAGGAATTCTTGAAAACATATTGGAGATATATTCCTCAGTAAGGCCAGACTTTGGAGACTTATTTCTTTTTATAGAACTAATTTTGCCCCAGCTGATTGGTCTTAGTTAAAGAGAAAAATGGAAATATTGTGAAGAATTGTCAGACAATGCGTAAATTCAAGTTTGCATAATGTGAGTTTACGTTTCAAGCTCCGATGTCAGTAAGTTGTTATGAAGAAACGGTGTGTGGACCTTTCTGAATGATAGTTGGTGTTTTCCGTGTCATCATAATGTTGATGTTAAGTGGAGGGTTGGTTCATTTCTATAATTTAATATGTCTTCTATTATTTTTCCTCTCTTTCCATCTGCTAATTGCTGATTAGTTCTCTTTTGAAAGATGAGTGATGCATATTGACGTTGAACTTCAGGCAAATATAAAAATAAATGCATGCATAATAATTAATACATAATGCATTGTATTGTTTAAAAGCAATCACCTACATTTGCCATAATATCCACCCATTGCAGTCCCTGTGAGCTGATGTATTGGAAGAAGAAGTAGTTCAAGGTAACAATCATTTCATGTGTTGACAAGAAACGTGCTGATATGAGACTGAGGGCATGACATAGGAATGAGTTTTCTTACGGTGCTTCTTCTTTTTTTAATTGCCCGGCCACAGGGGTAGGAACAAATTGGCCTGGGCTCAGAGGACTTGGATAGCTGGTGGTAACCTTAGGACTGAGGACATCTAGAGGCAGAAGGAAAGCATTGCAAGGAGAAATATCCAAAAAGCTGAATGTTGCTGTGTATTTCTGGTGTAAATGTCTTCCGGTTGATGGCAATGGATTCACTGCTGGATTAAATTATTTTGTGTGCATACTCTGTGACATGTTTGTGATGCTGTGCCATGTCCTCGAGATTGTAGAATCTTTCTTCCTATATGTCGATGTCTTCTGGGTTCATTATGGTGTCATATCAGTTTGATGTTCCTGTTGTGTTGTTATGAGACTTTATGCTGCAATAACAACACAAACACAGAAATATGAAATGTCTGGAGCACC
>NC_092869.1:44955311-44976298 GCF_032062135.1 Pyxicephalus adspersus | reverse complement strand
TGTGATGTGATTAAATTCTGACCTACAAACTTTGAGGTTTTGAATTATTTTTATTCGTTTATTAAATTTCCACACAAAGTGAGATGTCAGATAGTGGAGAGTAAAAGCGAAATGTTTGTAATGGGAGAAATGTTCTGATTTTTCTCTGAATATTTCAGCCGCCTCCGTAGTAGTAATAGTGATCATGTGATTGGAGTAATATGAATTGTTCTACAGACAATATATCTGTTACATTTCTAAATTAGGAAACAGTTATCATCAATTACAAGACTCAGTACATACATTACTGACATTTTAACATGAGTACATGATCAAAGACATTTTAATGATATTCAGGGGTAAAAAGATTTATTCTTTCAGAGGTTTGCCAGAACAAATATATTTAAAATTAAGGGTGGGGTAGCAAAAGGTTCTCATAAACAGCTATTGTTTTTGCAGAAATCATATCCAGCATTGCAGTGATATGACACCAATGACCCTTCCCTGCAGAACATTGACATAGTCCCATAGTATTAATGACCCATCCCTGCAGAGCGTTGCATAAGTGACATTTTCTTAGTGACTCTCTTCTGCAGAGCTCTGATATAGTAACATGATTTCAGGGACCCTTCCCTTCTGAGAACTGACATAGTAAACTGTAATGAAAGACCCACCCCTGCAGAGCATTGAAATATTGACATGGTATTAATAACCAACCCCTGCAGAGCATTGAATAAATGACATGGCCTTGGGGACCCTCCCCTGCAGAGCACTAAATAGGTGACATGGTCGTAGTGACCCTACTCTGAATAGAATTGATATAGTAACATTGTTTCAATTACCCTTTCTTGCAAAGAATTGGCATAGTAAAACATAATGAAAGACCAATTAAATATCGACATGGTCTTAGGGACCCTCCCCTCAGAGCACTAAATAAGTGAAATTATCTTAGTGACCCTCCCCTGCAGAGCAATAAATAGGTGACATGGTCTTAGTGACCCACCCCTGAATAGAATTGATATTGTAACATTGTTTCAATGACCCTATCCTGCGAAGAATTGGCATAGTAATATGCAATGAAATACCCACCCCTGCAGAGCATTGAATGAGTGACATTGTCCTATTGACCCTCCCCTGCACAGCACTGATATAGTAACATAGTTTCAATGACCCTTTCTTACAGAGAACTGACAAAAATTAGTAAAATACTTTTAGGGACCCCTCCCTGCAGAGCATTGACATGGTGACATAGTAATAATGACCCACCCCTGCAGAGCAATAAATAGGTGGCATGGTATAAGTGACCCACCCCTGCAGAGCGTTGAATAGGTGGCATGGTATAAGTGACCCACCCCTGCAGAGCGTTGAATAAGTGGAATGGTATCAGTGACCCACCCCTGCAGATCGTTGAATAAGTGGCATGGTATCAGTGACCCACCCCTGCAGAGCATTGAATAGGTGGCATGGTATCAGTGACCCATCCCTGTAGAGCGTTGAATAGGTGGCATGGTATAAGTGACCCACCCCTGCAGAGCATTGAATAGGTGGCATGGTATCAGTGACCCACCCCTGCAGAGCATTGAATAGGTGGAATGGTATCAGTGACCCACCCCTGCAGAGCATTGAATAGGTGGCATGGTATCAGTGACCCACCCCTGCAGAGCGTTGAATAGGTGGCATGGTATCAGTGACCCACCCCCGCAGAGCGTTGACAAATTGACATAGTATTAGTGATGGGCCACTTGTTGTGTCTTCAGAATAAGAAGTGATAGGAAATGTAATAAATAGGACAAAAGAAAACCTGACTGGAGTTTTATTTATTTCATTTCCCCCCAAAAAATTGGTTGAAGTTTTGCTTTAGTTGCCCTTTAATGCACAGGGTATCTAGTAGCACCCCTTGTGCCTCCTTCATCAGCTTGAATTTTGAATAATGAATATGATCTGAGTATAAGATCCGTGTGTGTTCTATTTGAATCTCGGCGTGATTGGTGGGTAAATAACATTTTCTGTTGAGGTTTTCTGTTCCTTTAAATTTGCTTCCAGAAGCTTCTGTGTACTTTATGTGTGAGAAGCTTTTCCTGCACCGCTCATTACACAAAAATAAATGATAACAGCAAAGAGTCTGTTAATTCCGTATGAAATCCAAGCTCCATTAGCTGGGAGAGCGGCAAGAAGACTGGGAGCAGGTAGACAGAAGGAACCAATAAATAAAGAAAAGACAGAAGTATTCATGGTGCCGGTGAGATCTCTGAGGAGTGCGGCACAGGGAGCGTCACCCACACATACCGCTGCGTGTACCACGGGGCAAAACAATCTTCTGCAGTGTTTTCTAGTAAATGTATTTATTTTGTTCCAGGAAAATGCAATGTGATCTAAGAATGATGTTTAGATGATGTGAAACAGATACCGAGAATTACACCCGGGGTACAGGACAAGTGAAGTGGTACTGTGCAGAGTCAATATATACAGAATAAGAACAGATACCGAGAATGACACCCAGGGTACAGGACAAGAGAAGTGCTTCCATAATGTTGCAGAGATGATGGCTCTGTTGGGAGTTATAATACGTCTCGGTGACCTGAACTGTCTTACGATCTGTTGGCAGCACGCTGCGCTCAGTTTTGTTTCCACTCCACCCAGTTTGCATTATTCAGGATGTGAAAGTCGCAGAGAGACCTGTGCCGGGGTAAAATTGTTCTGATAAGGCTGCCATGGCATGCATGTCTCGTACAGATGTGCAATTGTTAAAAAATGATCTTTATTATCAGACTGCACCGTCCTGTTCCATGGAGTGTAAGCTGCAGGTGCCACGTCTCATCCTCCCCATTGGTAACAATGATGGCTGTTGGTGGCTGGAAGATCCAAGGCGGAAGATTTCAAACCAATTTCAGCAATGCTAACACAACAATATCAACAATAGTACAAAGCTTTATTCAGAGTCATGTGATATTGTCCATGTTATACAGCTGGTTCACCATACAGAGAAACTCTATTTGCTAAGGCGGCAGATAATATGATAATTGGATATGGCTTACTCAGTCATATTAGTGGAAAAATTCATACTTTACTATAGAGATTTAAGAATTTCTAGCAGTGCATGGAAATATATCGGAGTATAATGGACCAATTTTAGTGGATGTCAATCATCCTTAATATAAATACCAATTATTATGGTATTATTATTATTATTATTAACAATCATATATAGCGCCAACATATTACACATCGCTGTACATAAAGAGATAAACAGCCCAAGATTTGTGTTGGTTTTTAGGAGAATTCACTGTCAGAGTCCCAGCCTAAGGTTATCATGGAAGAGAATGATAGAAAAGAAAGGAAGGACAGGCTTTTGTGGGGCCAGGAAAGTATTTGATAAAAAATTAAACTTTATTCATATTAAACAACCTAAAAGCTAGACAGAGACCGCCTATGCTAGTCCTAGCTTAACATAAGAGTATTGTTCTAGAGTCAAATTTATAGACAAATTTCAGCAATGTTATTGCATGCAAAGGTTGGATTTCCCTGCCTGACGTGTTTCGCCCCATGGGGCTTCCTCGGGGGGTTGGGAGATCATAATTGGATTGCTGAAACTTTGAACTTGGGACGGGGCCAGATATTGCTTATCATTCCTCAAGTGGAAAACAAGGGATATCTCTTTATATCAGATATTAGGGAGAGAAATATGCTCGGAAGATGAATATATTGGGGAATAGGTTCTTATGAGTGAAACATAATATCCAAATCGTTGGAAAGGAAACAGGAGGGAGATTTTAGTTTTTCTTGCTGAAAAGACCCAAGTTTTTATTGGAGGAAATGGAAGTTGATATCATAGAGGAACTCTGGCAGCCGTCCGAATAGGGGGCTGTACATTACATAAGGGTTGCAAATAACAGACAGATACAAAGACACAGGAGGAGGAGAGGAGCCTGACCCATGGAGCTTACAATCTAAGATGATCTTAGATCTAAACTTTAAAATTCTCCTTAAGAAGTAAAGGTTTATAATACACCCAAGGCATCCACCATCCACATTTATTGATTCCCATTCAGTTATTTGCCATTAGTAATTTCTATTGTGTGCTGCAAGGAGCAAATTGTTTGGATTTTATTACATGGGGGACACCAGAATATTCTTTGTGCCCTAATCCTATTTGATTTATTGTTCTTTTACTGAATAAAATGTTTTTGTGTTTATTTTTTGTGGTGCATTATAAACCCTTACTCCTTAAGGTGCATTTCATGGTTTGATATAAAAATTGACAATTCCCCAAAATCACACAGCAGACACCAATATCAGTGTAATGAAAACACATATATTAACCACTTTAGGATGCAAAATCGATTTATTATTCATTGCAAAAACATATTTTTATTATTATGTGTAAAATGCCAAAATTGAAGACAAGAAATTATATTTTAAAGATTATCATTTTAAAAAGTTCTATAATTGTATGTTCTCTTGGATTCCCCATGAGACACTTAGTATATTCTTATATGTTGTCTCCCTTAAATCATTACTCATTGGATATGTTGCAGCTTCTATGTACATATTCTGCATCATTACAAACTATAGATATTCAGTTCATAGATTTGGGGGACAAGAATCAGATTGGGGGGATTTTGTCAGGTCAGTGATAAGCTTTTGTTGCTATGAAATACTTCTATGGGCTTTACTTATAAAGACGTGAAGCTGACATTCACAAAAACATTCCCTGGTGGAGAATCTTCCATATCTATGTGCTTCAATGGCAGTAGTTGATTCTCCACCAGGGAATGTTTCAGTGAATGTCAGTGGTGTGTGCAGGATGCACAAAAAAAAACAAAAAAAAACAACTGGAAATGGAATTAATAAGAAATAGAACTATCTAGTGTAGGTTATTGAAAATCATTGCTGTTTGATAACTGATCTTGTATAATCTCTATGCAGAATGTTTTGGATAGCTCTCCAGGCCATTAGATCTCTTCCTAAATGTATATGTTGCAGCTCTCACCTAATAGAAACTTTGCTCCAACCTATTTAGAGTGGGAAGTACGAGGGGGTGATGAGAAGTTCCTGGCTTTGCCCAGAAAGAAGAGAGCCAGAGTTATGAAATAACACATTTATTAAAGATATTCCCCCCTGAGACTGATGCAGTTGGTACAGCAATGTTGCAGCTTTTCTAGACCATTCAAATAAAAGTCCTTTGGTTGGGCTGCAAACCAGCTCTCAGCTGCATCTTTGACATCTGAAATGTCCTCAAAACGTTGCCCCTTCAGGTGTTTCTTCAAATTCGGGAACAGATAATAGTCCGAAGGGGGCAGGTCAGGTGAGTAGGGGGGATGGTGGACCAATTGGAAACGCAGGGTGTTCAATCAGGCAGCCACAACGTTGGACGTGTGCGCAGGTTCATTGTCCGGCAAAAAAAAGATCAACTTTCGTCTTAAATGCCTCCTTCAGCTGGTCCAGGAGGTTAGCATAATACTGTCCGGTGATATTAGAGCCCTGAGGTAGGTAGTCCACCAACAGAATACCGTCTTTGTCCCAGAAAACGGGCGCCATGACTTTTTTGGAACTTTTTTGGGTTTGGAACTTCTTCGGCCGTGGGGACCCGCTTTGGCGCCAGTCCATTGACTGTTCCTTGGTTTCAGGATCATGGATTTGGAGACAAGATTTTCCTCTCAGTCACTAACCTAGCCAAAAAGTCCTGTGCAGCTTCAAAATGGGCCAAAACGTCTTTGGATGCTTCAACTCGTTCCTTCTTCTGATCACTGTTCAAACATTTTAGCACCCACTTCGCTGAAAACTTGCGCATGTCTAGGATAGGGGTGATAACAAACCCAACACACTCACGTGAGATGTCAAGTATCTGGTCTTTTTTGTGGATATTCGCCGGTCCTCAAGAATCAGCTCATGGACAGCATCGCAGGTTGCCGGGTCAGTTGCGGTTGGGGGGGGCGTGCACTGCGGGGTTCATCTTCAACGGTGAAATACCCCGTCTTGAAACGAGATATCCAGGTTCTGACAGTGCTGTAGGAAGAACACTTCTCCCCCAGTGTTTGTGACATCTCAGTGTAAATGTCCTTTGCTGACTTTCCCTGGAGAAACAAAAACTTCATGACGGCCCGTAACTCCAACAACGTGAAACTTGCTTGTGCCTCTGCCATCACAGCCTCTCACTAAAGGAAAAACTGTTTTAAGAATCGCAAAGACCTGATATTTGCACAGTTACATATTAAGATATTAGGCTGTCATATGCCACACACTCATTTTTCTATTTCATTTGGAAGGGGGCAAAGCCAGGAACTTCTCAGCACCCCTTCGTAAAATGATGATCAAATAGAACTTGCTTTGTTATAATAAAACACAGCCAACACGTTTCATAGCTGCTGAGTTACTTCATCAGGTTTGAGGAATTTGGGCTATGAAAGTTTACAGGTAGTCCCCGAGTTAAGGACATCTGACATACACAAGACTCCTAGATACGAACGGAGCTTCCCTGCTCATTTGTGTGCAGGTACCAGGCTTTATGGAGGGGAAGGGGTCTTGCACAGAAAATTTTGCTAAACAAAGCTGAGACTGAGCTCTTCTGCAACCTCTTGTAACTCCTTATTGACCAAGACAAACTCTGCAGTTGTTTCTTTTTGCATATCAAAGCACAGCTTGCTCCAGAAGTTAATGAATGTTTAGGTCCCATAAAGTTTTTTTCCTTGCTTTGTTTGTGATAAACTCATAATGAGGATGTTATACAGTAACTGACACCTCACTACCTAATAATATGTTGAGACAAACATCTGTCCTAATTGCATTTAATAAAATAATGTACCTGTTCCAACTTACGTACAAATTCAACTTAAGAACAAACCTACAGTCCCTATCTCGTATGTAACCCGGAACTACCTGTAATTGAAAAACATTATGTTTGGTTCTATAATGGATTTTGGGACAAAGTAATATGTATTTAGGTATTTCAGATATAAAATCTGCATGCAGACACTTTGATGAGTATGGTGTATGTATAAATTGTGGTGAATAAGAAGCACTATGATTTAAATAGCAACAAATACTTAATACATATTGTATACCTATACACAAAATAGTTGTATAATACATAATTAATATTAAGGTTACAAAATAATGAATATTTAAGGTTATAAATCTTTAAAAGTACTAATCATGACTGTATAGAAATAACACTGGGATAGCAGTATAGATGGAGGAGGGGGTAGTGATCGGGCAATCCTTCTGATCTTTACATTGACATAACAACATATTGAGCACGGTGTACCTCTTAGATGGTCGGTGTCCCCAGGGAAGTGTTTGGATCGTGACTACATATGTAAGCGTCCTCTGAAGTCTTTGGGAAACCATAGAAACAAGACAGTTATAAATCAGTAAGAGACAATGATGAGATTATTCGCATTAGGCTGATTACATTGATATGTATGTCTGGGGATTAGATACTACAGACTGCACTATAGTATTCTGGTACTTCGGTGTCAGACGATGGCGCTGTTCAGTTTTGCACGCTACATTTCTTTTTAACCGATTCATGGTCACCATTAGTTCAAGCATCAATGTATTTCAAAGAAATTTATTGTCAGCCAATGTGTAATAGGCTCAAATCTGTCCTCATGCCAGGTAGCTACACACATGCTGAAAGTAGAAATATGGAGTGTGGTAGAAGTGTCCAAGTCAGTGTTTCTCAAACTTTTTACATGGGGAACCCTTGAAATATGTTTCAGGTCTTCAGGGAACCCCGGCTATAATTACTATATCCACAGATCACAGTATATTAGTGTGGTGGTCAGTGAGAAGAATTCCTCTTACATTGCTGGCCATTGGGAAGAATGTCACCCTTACAAAAATTGCTGGAATCAGTTAAACTGGCCTAGGAGGGAAAAACTGGTCATTGCCCAAGGAACCCCTAACAACCCCTGGAGGAACCCTGGTTGGGAAACTGCTCTTCACTGTAGGGTAATTGGGCAGGGGGGAATATGAGGGTGGACCTTTCGTAGAATAAGAACAAGGTTCAAAAAATAGGCAGAGAATGGGGCAGTGGCACAGAGACTGGCAATGATTTGGTCTGAAATGTATTCCTACCCTCCTATGTTCAACAAAATATTGAGGCCCTCAATGCAGAATTTCCCCAGCTCAATGAACCCTCTGCCATTCTGTTATTTTGGGACCCCTGCCAAGTTTGCCCCCTTTCCTGAAATTGTATGTATATTCTGCATTCATATATCCTACAAACCCGGGCATTTTGCCTGCAGACTAGTTGCCGCCTGGTCATTACTTTGATGAGACAATGCTACATCATTGGCAATGTTACTGTCTTTCCTTCTCGTAAATGCATTTGGCTTTAATTAATATCCAGGGTAGGGTTTGCAAAATAAAATAAAACGAGTATGTGGCGGTGTGACTGGCGGTGTCAGTGTGGAAACAGCAGCACCACTTGCTAATTTTTTGCACAAGGAGATTTGCAGATTTCAGATGACACACAGGAGCCTTTCCGCTCTTCATTACTTATTTCCCCCAGGCCAAGGAGTTTTATGGCTTGGCAGAAGGTAAAAAGTTTCTTATTCTCAGCATTCAAATAGCATGTAATAATGGAAGGAAACGCTGACAGATGGAGCCCAAACATTATTCTAACTTCCAGCAAGTGCAGAAAATGCAGAATGCCAGTGCTCAGCTCGCTTGGTAAAGGGGCCACATTTACATCCGGATATTGTGAGACCACCATTAGCTCATAGGTTTCTGTTATATCTGTAAATATGGAAATAACATCACAACCAAACCAACAGCGATCCTAACCTAACCTGAAACTTAATATAAAAACCCAAACTCAGGGCTCAATTTACCGGATTATTTCCATGGCTTTCTAACAAATCAATCTCTGTTTAAATCTTTTACCCACAAATGTATTTCTTGCCCAGCTCTAAAGGATTCACCTAATGATCAGTGGACAATTTAACAAATTTGATTGCATTGACATCAAATTTAATAACACAATGGTCACATGACGGATTGATAAAGGCTTTACTTACCCTTTGGGACCCATTTAAAGTTCATTGTATTCTTTAAAACCGCCAAAATAATTTTGCTTTGCCCATTGACTCCAAAGAATGACTTCAAATGGCAAATTTCACTAAAACACCATTATTGTTACCTAAATCTTAATAAATTGAAAACTTTCAGCTTTCACCCAATTCTAGTTCATATACCCAGATTAATCAGAACTCTAAAATAACCCGCTAGTCAGATTGGAGATGATCCAAGTGTGCCAAGGATAACAATGTGGCTGTACAGAAAAGGAGCCCCAGAATTTCCAGCCAGAAGGATCGGCCCCAGCAATTTTCATTGTGAATTTAAAGTCCAGAAAGAAGCTGCTTATGGATTTTTTGTGTTTTATTTAGGACATACTTAAGCAGAAAGCCAATAAACAGCTGGATTGTGAAGGGCCACAGTCTGCTCTTCAAGTATATGTCCTCATAACACCGGCTGAATCAATATCATGTCATAGGTCAGCGCTCCTTTCCTGCACTCATAGGGAACCTTTTATTGCTGCATGAAATGTGTGAATACACAACATGCTTTTACCAGAACATTTCAGGGTTTTCTTTCCTTTTAATGAATTATTTTTTTGTGGACATGTGACATTTTCTATAACATTGTGCATTATCTTCTAGTAAAATACCCCTGTAATGTCTGGACCTGAACTGGTAATTTGTCCTATTGATTCCACTCCATGGACTGATGAACGATTTCACAACCATGGACTAATGACAGATTCCAGACGAGTACTGTTCAATGATTTTGACAACATTGACCGTGGATTGAATATTTATGTAATTTCAGCACCAAGGACAGCTGAATGATTTAACATTGTGGGTGAATCAATAATTGGAACACCAAAGGCTAGTCAATGATTTTACCACAATAGACTAATGAATGATTTTGGCACCATAGACTGATGAATAGTTTAAGCAGCATGTACTGATAAATGATTTCGGCAGCATGTACTGATAAATGATTTCGGCATCATGGACTGATGAATGATTTCAGCACCAAGTACTGATGAATGATTTCGGCAATTTAGACTGATAAATGTTTTCGGCACCATTGACTGATGAATAATTTCAGCACCGTGGACTGATGGATGATTTTGGCACCATGGACTGATGAATGATTTTGGCACTAAACACTAATGAATGATTTTGGCTCTATGGAATGATGAATGATTTTGACACTATAGACTGATGAATGATTTCGGCACTTTAGACTGATGAATGATTTTGGCATCATGGACTGATGAATAATTTAGGCACCAAGTACTGATGAATAATTTGGCATCATGGACTGATTAATGATTTTGGTACTTTAGACTGATAAATGATTTCGGCACCATGGACTGATGAATATTTTCAGCACCTTGGACTGATTAATGATTTCAACACCATGGACTGATGAATGATTTTGGCACCTTGGACTGATGAATGATTTTGGCACCATGGACTGATGAATGATTTACATTTATAGACTGTTTAACGATTTCAGCACCATGGACAATAATCTGAGCACTATGAACTAATTAATGAATAATTGCTGATTAATTTAACATTGTGGATGAATCAATGATCTGAACTTCATGGACTATATCATGATTTCAGCACCATGGACTGATGAATAATTTAAGCACCAAGTACTGATGAATGATTTCGGCACTAAAGACTGATGAATGATTTCGGCACCATGGGCCGATGAATAATTTCAGCACCGCAGACTGATTTATGATTTCAGCACCATGGACTGATGAATGATTTACCATTGTAGATGAATCAATAATCTGAACATTATGGGCTAGTTCATGATTTCAGTACTGTGGACTGCTGAATGATTTTCCTTTATAGGCTGTTTAACAATTTCAGCACCATGGATAATAATCTGAGCACTATGGACTAGTTAATGATTTTATCACCATTAGTTGCTGATTAATTTAACATTGTGGATATATCAATGATCTGAACTTCATGGACTATATCATGATTTCAGCACCATGGATTGATAAATGATTTAGCTTTGTGAATTGTTGAACAATTTCAGCACTATGAACAACAATCTGAGCACTATGGACTAGTTAATGATGTTATCACCATGAATTGATAAATGCTTTTGAATTATTAAATGAATGAATGAAATGATGAAACATTGGGAGTTGTTGAACAATATTAACACCATGGACAATAATCATAACACCATAGCCTAATTCATGATTTCAGCACCATAGACCTTATAAATGATTTTATCAGGATGGATTGATGAATGATTAAGTTTTGTGGAATGTTGAACAATTTTAGCTCCATGGACTAATTCATGATTTCAGCACCATGGATCAATGAATGATTTAGCATTGTGGATTGTTGAACAATTGTTGTTTTAGCACCATCGGCAGTCCAAGGACTATTTATCAATTTTCTACACCATGGACTGATGAATGATTTACCATTATAGAGGGAAAAAAAATCCAAACACTATGGGCTAATTATTGATTTTACCACCACTGACTAATTCGCAATTTTGGCACCACGGATTGCTAAATGATTTATCTTTGTGGACTGGTAAACACTTTCAGCACCACGGGCAGTAGCCTGAGTCCATGGACTAAATTCATGATTTCAGCACCATGGACTAACTAAGAATTTGCATTTTAGACTGTTGAATATTTTCATCATCATACACAATATTCTGAACACCATGGACTGATGAATGATTTCAGCACCACGGAGAGCTCCAAAGACCTTTTATCTTTTAGAGTTACCATATCATTATCAATATTTTAAATATAACAATGTTTTAACCTTCTGTACTTTGTAACAAATTAAATATCATCATTGTGTTGTCTAGGGAAAGCAATGACATATAAATGAATTCTGTTTGACCAAGGCATAGTATTTTAGGGCATGGGGTGTGGGGACTGCTTTTCACTGTTTGATATTCCGTAATGACATGAAGTGATGTGACACAGGTGACAGGTGACACTGATATATTCCACCTATCCTAGACTGCTCATAGTATAATATTAGCTCCCATGCCATGGACCTGTTCTTGGGTAGAAACTTTGAGCTTGGTTGGTTCTGGGGTGACACATAAGTGTTATAACTATAATTAATTACTACAAATGTAGGTATTATATATTATGCAGAATAAGAGTCAGATCAAAGAGCACCTGTCCTGAGACACATGACAGCTGCCCCCTGTTGGAGGAATGAAGCATGTCATGTTGATCCTCTGTCTTCTATACACAGAAAAGTTTTCCATGCTGAAGATCTGTCTGGTGATGTTTGTTTGGCACGGTTTTGTATCTAGCGGTGAGCTGTACTCAGGATATGGATGTCAGATAACATTGTTGGGCCCTCCGGGGACTCTGAGGTTTGGCTGTGTTTCTCTGCCTGAGACTCGGTTTGGTCTCTGAGCTGTAACGTTCGGGGACTCAGCTGTGTGATAAACACATCGAATTACCAGCCACATTTTTGGCTTCTTCAGTCACACAGGTGATGATTACCTACCTGTAGGTGACACAGGCAGGGAACCCCCCAGCACAGGCAGGACTCACCTCTCCAGGCAGGTAAGAGTAGCAGCACAGCAAACCTTTCACATAGCAATAAAGTAGTTAACGATTAGATGAAAACATTCACGGTTTGTTATTGGAGTGAATGCTATGTAATTACCGTGTTAGAGATAATCAAGATAGATGACAACACTCTGGGGACCGCCATAGAGGGAAATAAAGTGTGTTCCCAGTGACAACTCCATTTGTATGTTTTACCAGAGCAATTTTGGGGGTTGTCCATAGCTGGGTGTTAGACAATGCAATCAGCATTCCGGCTGAACAACAATAAATAATCTGAAGGGACAGTGAATGTATTGGGATCTGTGAATTAGGTGCACACTGGGCATTCATTTAAACAGCGTAGAGGAGAGATAGACTTATCCTAATATTTTTTAATTCCTATATTTCCCTGAAACGTAGTTTTTCCCTGTCCAGAACGGTCAAACTATCTAATCAGCTAATTTTCGGTTACTGCAAGCAGAGGTTACCTATTATGCCAAATGTGGTTAAACATCAGCGAATATAAAGTAAGTTACATTTCTGTATTCCTGACATCACTATATACCAATTCATACAAGATATTATACATTGATAATATTATATATATTATGATATATATGATTACCTAACAATTGTAGCAGGTGATATAACTAATTGTAGAAGCTGATATGACTAATTAATAGCCGCCATACCCATGGCATGAGCAAGTGAATATTTAATAGACATAGTATGAAAAAGTCTAAGGTCTTCCAATCCCCTGAGGAAGCCCTGTTGGGTGAAACGCGTCGGGTCTTGAGACTTTGCTGATAATACCACAACGCACTATCTTATCAATGATTTAACCTAAGCCTAGTGTAACTGCTTTAGTGTAAGGTCTAGTGCAGTAGTGTTTAGTTTTCGTATTACTAATATGATTAAATAAAGTACAAAGTTTTTATTTAAGCACATGTCCTGCCTATAAAAGCCAATCTTTTCTCTGTCTCTCTTCTGCACTATACTGAACCCTCAGGCTAGGCACCATTGAATTTAGTAGATTCTTTCCTTGGTGAATCCTTATTCTAACATTCATTTATAATGATGTACTGGAACAATGAAACACGATTACTGTGGAGGACGTCCCATTGACTTCCTGTCTATATGCACGATAGTGGAGGCTGAAAGGGCTTGTTGATGGTGACAACAGTAGGCTATGTATGTGTGATGAGTGTAGAAACGGGCAGCTGTTGTCAGAAGCCACCTAGACAAAATTACAATGTAGGAACTAAAATTGGGAGAGAAGGATAGGGTGTCGTCACCCTATAACAAGAAAAACCCAGTCAAGGATCTTCATGGCACGATTGCCAGTGAATACATATATGCAAACCAATACCCCAGGACTCGGTAAGGGTTGCAGAGCTCTGGCTTTGACTAATTAGGGTGTGTGTCAGACAGACCACTGCTTCCAGCAAGGGTCCTGGCACGAGACAGGCTTTTCTACTCAGGCTGTGGCTGCTTTACCCACCATTATTTTGATGCTCACTCTGATGGGCAACAGAAGCACAGCAGATGTAAACTTGTTCTATGTTTCTCCGTGTGCCCTACATACGGTACAAGAAATCATTGCGTCTCTCCTTCAGTGATTCAGCATCATAAATATCTGAACCAGCAGACACAGAACATCTTGTTCTAGCTTGTTCACAGACAGACAAGGCCCGCTACGTCTCTTGTGTTAATTCCTTCCTGATACACAAGCAGCTCTCAAACTGTCGGCAAAATTCTGGTGGACCAGGGGGGATTCTATAACCGTATCTGTAATACCAGGCCAATGACATGGATAGGGCCGGTGCACACAGCTGGGTTTTACTAGTTGTGTCGTGTGTATGAACGATCAGATCTAATCGGGAGCTCCTCTGTCCTGTGGGATACCCCATCCCAACCATAATCAGGGAGGCAGAGTATTATATATGTGGGCTATGTCTTCCAAATAAACATTTATGGATTAGAAAATTGGTCATTCAAGCACCAAACTTCCAATGGATCTGTTTGTATGTAATATCCATAAAGAGGACCTGTTACCAAGAGAGATAGAAAATGTTGAAATTCATCAAAGCTCAGCGTTATAATGTAATACTGTCATTGTATATTAGTATACTACATACACTGGCCACTTTATTGGGTACACCTTGCTAGTACCAGGTATTGCCTTTTGCGATACTGCCTTATGGAACAGATCTATCAATATGCTGGAAAATCTTTATTGCTAAACATTGACATGATAGAATCACGTAGCTGCTGCAAATTTATTAGCTGGTCGCCTATGATGGGAATTTCCCATCCACCACATCTCTATGGCGCTCTATAGGATGGAGACCTGGTGACTTGGAGGACATTTGAGTCCAGTGACCCCATTGTCCAGTGACCCCATGTCTTACATGATTTCAGCTTTGTCACACGGCGTGTTGTCCTCCAGGAAGTAATCATTAGAAGACGGGGACACTGCAATCATAAAGGGATGGGCATAGCCAGCAAAAGTACTAAGGATGGATGTGACATTTAAACCATGACCAATGGGTGCTAAGGGGCACAAAGTGTGCCAAGAAAATACCCCCCACATCATTACATGACCACAACCAACCTGAACTAGTGATACCGGGCGGGATAGATCCATGCTTTAATGTCACCAAATTCCGACCATCTGAATGCAGCAGCAGAAAACAAAACTCATCAGACTAGGCAATGGTCCAATCTTCTCTTGTCCAATTTTGGTGAACCCCCTTGTACAGTGTGGCCTCAGGTGCCTGTACTTAGCTCACAGAAGTGGCCCCTGGTGTGGTCTCCTGCTGCTGTAGTCCATCAGCTCCAAGGTTGGACGTGTTGTGCATTCCGAGATTCTCCCCTACAAACCTCCAGTCTAAGTGTTTTTTGGGGGGGTTCCTGTTGCCTTTCTATCATCTAGAACCAGTTTGGCCATTCTTCTCTGACCTCTGGCACCAACAAGGCATTTTCACCCAGGGAACTGCCATTCACTGGGTATTTTCTCTTTTTCAGACAACTCTCTGTAATCCCCAGAGATGGTTGTAGGTAAAAATCCCAGCGGATCACCAAAATACTCAGACCAGCCCACTTGACTCCAGCAATCATACCATGTTCAAATTCACTTTGATCAGGGGTGTCCAAACTTTTTGCAAAGAGGGCCAGATTTGGTGAAGTGAAAACGTGTGGGGGGCAACCACTAACCATGGTTTGTGTGGGCGTGGTCTGCGCTGGTCCCGCACAACACCCACCCACCAGGGTGACGTGAGGGATTCCCTGTGCACGGAGTCTGGTGTCAATGCGGGCTCTATGCAAAGCACGTTCTTAGAATCAGAGTGGGCGTGGTCCGTGCGGGTTCCACGCAGCATATGCCCACTATATTGACGTAGGAGATTCCCTGTGATAACAGGGGCTGTGGGCCAGTGGAAATCTGAACACGGACCGCTATAGGCCCCCCGGGCCGGAGTTTGGACATGCCTGACTTAGATCATCTTTCTTCCCCATTCTCATGCTCAGTTTGAACCTTATCAGGTTGTCTGGATGATGTCTACATGCAGTCATGTGATTGTTTGGTAAGATAATTGGGTTACCAAGCAGCTGAACAGGTGTACCTAATAAACTGTCCAGTAAGTGTATTACTATATAATATTCACTAGAGGATGAAGTTATGAATAATTATCCCCAGGCATAGAGCTCCTGAATACACCAGACTCTATGGGGTCCCAGGCCTGGGGAGACCCTCTGTCCACTGATTGCCCATTGCTGATGACGTTGCAGTGCCAACGTGACTTCAGCATTGTCTTGGTCTGTTCTATAATCATCATATGCATCACATATGACAACTCAACTGTAACCCTAGAAAACTGATCTTTAAAAAACATAAAAGTGAGATAATGAATCATGTACTCAGCTTTACTTTATGTCTGTAGGTCTGAGCAGGCTGCTGATCATTGGAGAGACCAATATTCACATTTTGATACCCTTAAAATGTTGAATGAAAACCTTAGGAGGAGCACCAAGGATTTTATCATTGATCATTTTGTTATCATGTTGCAATAAAAAATAATCTGATATAAAATGATATTGAGGATACTTAGCTGGCAGGGGAGATACAATGATCAGGAAATTGTTCTGAGGGAGATCAGTAGGCTGGGGGTTGTATTATAAAATGATGAGAGTGATATAATACACACACCAGCTAATATGGATATTACACACAAAGGGCTCTATTTATAAATCATAGAATCTGATATTCCCTGGTGGGAATCAATTTATACTATTTTTTTATAACATTTTATTTTTTTATGTATTTTACAACAATAACAATAAACAAAATTGGATACAAAACATAAAAAAACAGGTAACAATATGCTTTTCTCTATGTTAAAATAATTTAAATATATACATTTATGCTATTGAAACACATGGACCTGGAAAATTCCCACCAGGCAATGTTTGAGGGAATTTCATATTCATTGTTTTATAAATAGAGACCTAAGATATTGTAAAGGGATTTATGGTCCATGTAACATTTTTTGGAAAATGTCCATTTATACAATCTGTTCGCCATGATCTATAACTGTAGACAAATTCTCATGGCAACAAGTTATATCCCACGATTCTTATTACTCGCCATGGATAATACAAATGAGCACATAGGGTAAGAGGAACCTTGTATTAATATATTCATGTTTTCATTGATTGGAAGAATGATTTCTCTGTTAGTTTATAATTGTGGGGGATTCTATTGATGATGAAAGATGGCGCTCTGCGATAAGCAGATGGTGAGTCCATAGGCAGATGCGGAGCTCAGCGGAGGCAGTGAGCGGGGTCACAGACGTGTAAACATATCATCCATGCTGATAACTACAAGACAGATTTTTGGCTCTTAGATTGCAATTGGAGAGCTCTCAAAGCGGGCTGAAGATATGATTGCAAGCTCTGCTGCACAAATCTATTACAAACCGGTCTGTTGGGTTGTTTGCATATAATGCATTATTCCTAACAAGAAACTTCCATTATTGGTTCCATTTTTACTCTGTGACTATATCATTGTTATCTGTTCTGTAGTCCTGCCTGCAGTGACAACGTGCTCTGTGTATGTATGGTGCGTGGGGTCACCCTAGGATGGGGGAAACAAGATAGAAAAAATAATTGATGGGACTACATTTAAGGACTTGTAAATGTTTGTTTTTGGGTTTAGAAGAGTTTATAGATATCATTCACATGTTCTGCATCATTAGTCCTGCATGTTGGTAGGTGAGCTGCTCTGAGTAATCTTCCAATTCTTCATTCTGGGAGATGGCACATGTTTCCCCCACAATGGTACCTTGCAGTTCATTGACAAACATTAAGGAACATCAACTTTTATTATTGCAATACAAGACATCAGAAGACCCCTGGCACGGCCCGCTGGCTTGCATTAGGCTTAGTTTTTAGTTGTATCTGGTGTGAATGAGCTTTTTGTTGGCTGCGGAATAGAAGTGGGCGACTTCAAGGCTGCTGAATAAAATAACAAAGCGACTCCAGGTGTACAGTGACATGCTGATTTTAAAACTCCATACTCCTTCATTATCGGCGTACATTACAAGGTGGCTGTAGATCGCGTTGTCTGGAATCAGCGTGTTGGAATTTCCTAATGTATCATTATCAGAAACATTATTATTAATATAATCCCTCATAATATTACTAGCAAAGAAATAAAAAAAAAAGTCACCTACAGTCTGCATTGCTGATTGGTGGATATTTTGTATACTGATACATTAATGTTGCAGTACAGTATTATACAGCAATGCCTAAAGTGGACCTGTCACCAGATATAAATGTCTGACATATCATTTGATGCAGACTCTCATCACATGACATGATCATTGGGGGAGAAGAGACTTCCTCCTGCCTAGGCAAAATAAACTGGAGCTCCAAGATAACTTTTATTAATAACAGTTGGAAGTTTTTACTGCTGCATTCATGCAGATTTATAAAGTAACTATTGAGAAGTGTAATAAACATATTGTTTTTTTTCTATTTCTCTCTTTCAGTGGCGGTACCCTCGACTGTGCCATCGCCTGCTCCCCTGCCTGTGCCCCCTCCTGATCCGAAGCCCAACGGGCACCACTCCACCCCTACCCCGACCCCTACACCGACCCCCCGAATGTCAGTGTGCTCCCGGACAACCGTGGTCTCCACAATGGACAATACAGTCAGAGGGCTGCACTCCGTCATGAAATGGAAGACAGTCTTGGCAATCTTCGTGGTGGTGGTGGTGTATCTGGTCAGCGGTGGACTTGTATTTCAAGCTCTAGAACAGCCATTCGAAAGCAGCCAAAAAAGCGCTATAGCCCAAGAGAAGGCGGAATTCCTGCAGACCCATTCTTGTGTCACCCAGCAGGAGCTCGATGCTTTGATTAAGGTGAGAAATGATTCGAATATTGAAACGGTAACCCCACTATACACTGTCTGTATCTCTGACATTGGACCTGATTTATTAACGCTCTCCAAGGCTTGAGAGAATACACGTTCATCAGTGTACCTGGGTGATCAAGCAAACCTGGAATGGATCTAGTCCAGGATTCAAAACTTTTGCTCAGCAAATTACTTTGAAGATATCCATTCCAGGTTTGCTAGATCACCCAGCTTTAATGATGAAAGTGTATCCTCTTCAACCTCATAGAGCTTTATTACATCAGGTTTATTAAAGCTCTTAAGACTGGAGAAAATTATAATGGGTGATCCAGCAAACCTGGAATGGGTCTAGTCCAGGATTCAAAACTTTTGCTAGCAAATTACGTTCAAGATATCCATTCCATGTTTGCTGGATCACCCAGCTTTACTGATGAAAGTGTGTCCTCTCCAGCCTCATAGAGCTGGGCCATTGATTTATTAAGGCTCTTCAAGACTGGAGAAGATAGATTACAATGGGTAACCCAGCAAACCTGGAACAGATTTCATAAAAATCCTTTGCTATTAGTCAGAAAATGTTTTCAGACCTGGACCTGTATCATCCAGGTTCTCCCATAATATTCTATCCTTTCCAGTCTTTCAGAACTTTAATAAATCAGGTTTATTGTATTGTGTTGTAGAACATTGTAACATATTGGATTCATTAGATACATGCGTCTTCTCCAATGCCCCTGTAGAGTTTTTTTCATTCATTTTTATTTGTGTAATGCTGGAGTTATATAGACCCGTCCGACGTTCGTACTGCAAACATATCTTTGTACAATTCATATAAACCTCAATACAAGAATTGCAATCCCTAAACTGTTCCCAATAATAAATACTGATGATCGTCATGATAAAATCCCAGCTTCGGGGAATTCAGCTTACCGTATATTCTCAGCTCTATAAATCATAAATGTCCCTGTGTAGCCGGATAATGTCCTCGGATGTCATTCTGAGCGCTGGACCTATGAGTTGTGTTATGATGAAGGACGGGTTTATAATCGGAGAATGGTCATTGGTTGTGACATTAGGAAGTGGCAGATTATCCCGGGGAGGAGGTCATTGTCAGTGTTGATATGACAATTACATGTGACTCAATAACAGTTATTTAACAGCATGAATGTATTTCCAAACCTTCTGTGTCCTCCTCCATCATCCTCGGTGACTCATCCTGTACAGAACAAACACAGATTTTCCTATTTTCCTACACAATTATCTTCTATCCAGTAAACTGTTTATATTTGTGTGCCTGGAAATCCATTCTACTGTGTAAGCAATTCATCCGAGTGCAAGTCAGACGAGAGACAACTGATCTTTGCTTGGGGACTGAGAGGGGTCCTTCTTCTTGGCTGTGTTCACATTAATTCTGTAATAATGCTGGGGTACTTTTTACTTTACATCCTAGCTAACATTTTTATGTATTTTTGTAGAAGCCTAACAGAAATTTACTGAACATTTTTGATGAGTTTAAATTGGTGACTTGGACATCCAAGTCCCTATCCTACTGTCTTAGCATTGGCTGTCAGTCCCACCAGGTCCCCCTTATATCTTCATATGACTGGCAGTTCTTCCAGATCCCCCTTCTATCTTAGTATGACCTCCAGTCCCACCAGGTTCCCCCTCTATTTTAGTATGACTGCCAGTTCTACCAGATCCCCCTTATATCTTAGTATGACTGCCAGTCCCACCAGGTCCCCTCTCTATCGTAATATAACTGCCAGTCCCACCAGGTCCCCCTTCTATCTTAGTAAAACCGCCAGTCCCACCAGGTTCCGATTCTATCTTAGTATGACCGCTAGTCCCACCAGGTCCCCCTTCTCTCTTAGTATGACTGTCAGTCCCACCAGGTCCGCTTCTATCTTAGTATGACCTCGAGTCCCACCAGGTCCCCCTTCTATCTTAGTATGACCTCCAGTTCCACCAGGTCCGCTTCTATCTTAGTATGACCTCGAGTCCCACCAGGTCCCCC
>NC_092869.1:44936831-44954354 GCF_032062135.1 Pyxicephalus adspersus | reverse complement strand
CCCCTTCTATCTTAGTATGACCTCCAGTCCCACCAGGTCCCCTTCTATCTTAGTATGACCACCAGTCCCACCAGGTCCCTCTTCTATCTTAGTATGACCCTCAGTCCCACCAGGTTCCCTTCTATCTTAGTATGAACTCCACTCCCACCAGGTCCCCCTTCTATCTTGGTATTAGTGCCAAGGAACTCCTTGATAAAGATAATTTTTGTTAAATAAAGAAAAGAAAGTAGGGGTTTCTTGGCTAAATATCCAGCATATACTTTCAAATAGGTAGATAGCAACATCTTTTCAATAGGTAGAAGCAACATCTAGTAACCCGATGCATTTCGCCTTTCTGGGCTTCTTCAGGAGTATGCATGAGACGTATATTATCTGTTTTGAAATCACAAAGCTCCTTGGTTAGAAATTAGAATAGGAAGTAAAGGTAGATCTGGTATCTACAGTCTACTGGAGATTGGAGGAGTGTTAGGTACAGGGTAAATCATTTCAAATAATTCTCCTACAAGGTCCTTGGTAAAAGGATGGAAGAGGTGGAAAGTAAAGTGGTTGTTGGTATGGGCGATGGTGCATACAGCATTGCTTCATTGAGCCTTGTGGGGAATAAATATGAGAAAATGAAGAGGTTATTTGGAACAGTAATTAGGCTAATTAGCTACAATATTTACAGAAGTGATTTATGATGCTGTAATTTATCTGATTTGGTGGAGTTGGATGCAGGCAGGAAGGTGTCTGAGAAATTTTGAACCTTATGAAGAAGAAAAACTTTTGGGAAAAACAAAATGTGAGCCTGGAACATACAGCATTGTGTTACTTAATTCCAGCACTGGAGCTACAATAAGACTTAAAATAAATATTAGGCTTTGAGCCATTCACCAAAAGTAATTCTTCTGTTATGTTAAGAAAGAAACCCACTCAGAAATCTTTCCATTTCCTGAAGTATTTTTGTTTGCCTTATCATGTCCTTTGCAAATTGTCTGCTCAATTGGAGGGCTTACCAATATTAGCGGCACCTGAGCTGTCTCTGTGTATTAAACAGAATGCTGGCTTCAGCTGCAGTTAAAAAAAGAATAAAAATATTACTCATGGGAATGATAGCCAATGACAAGCAGGGAATCTGATGGAGATAGAAAGAGGGATTTAGGTCTGAAAACACATTGAAAGTCAAATAGAGCCCACCTCCCTTGCTGGGGGATACCTAGGATCATTCAGCATTTCGCCTTAATTCTAACAGTCCCTGGCCCGCTGCTTTCATTCATTGGATTTCAGTTATTTCAATCATTACATAAGGGGTGTTACCTGGGGTGGTCTGCATGCAGGTGCACCTATCCAGAAACACCCACTCCACCTAAATCTATTAGCCTGTGCCTCGGATTACCTGTAACCATTCACTATGCATAGCTGGGTTGTCAGTTGTTGGGCAGAGCACATGACGTTCTTCTATACAAAAAAATATCCAAATGATGAAGAGACCGCATACCATGTGTGACCCCCTCCCTAGAAATCTCATTGTGCACCATGTAAAGTACACACAAGCAGCTGTTTACATTGCTGAATGTTTGTACAGAGTGACACCCTGACCGATTTTTTACACTTTGCAAACTGATTTGCGGGGCCGTCACTTGTAAACCCTCCATGGCCCTATGTAGTTCTCACTTCTAGAATTATTCAGAGATTCTTCATGACACCTTTCTTTTATTTCCATTGCTTTTCTCTATTTCCAAATCTCTTTAAGGGTCTCCCAGGAAATTCTCGGGATAATTATCTGGTCTTTTGTTTCTCCCTCCTTTCATCACACCAATATGAGGTTGTCCCATTCCAGAACTTTCCCAGAACTCCTTCATGGCCATTAATATAGAATTGGCCTCCCTTTCTAACTATTACATCCTCCACACTTTCCACTATATATTGGAGGGTGTATGTGAGTATTAGCCCCCATTGGGGAGGTCAGGTACTGATGGTGGGGATTTGTGAGGTCAGGTACTGATGGTGGGGATTTGCCCCCATTGGTGAGGTCAGGTACTGATGGTGGGGATTTGCCCCCATTGGTGAGGTCAGGTGCTCATGGTTTTTCAAATATGAAGTCCTACAACTCCATATAGGTGTAATGGTCAGATGTTCGTAAACTTTTTGCCATATGGGGCGATTGTTTTCTGTGGGAAGGGGGATTGGACACAATATAAGGTATTTGACCGCTGTCAGCTTGATTGGACTGAAGCCCAGCAGCATTGTAGAGTCCTATCAACTTTCAGCATCTCCTTGATGCCCCACCATGGGCACCATTGCCCCAGCTCTTGTCATCCTGCTGCACACACTGGTTGCTCTGCTCTCCAGAACACTTTGGCTCACTTGAATCACGCCGATCGGATGCCAAAGCCTAAACAATGGGCAAAGTATCTCCCTCCCAGACTGCATTATATTTGAAACATAAAGGGAAACCCTAACTTCAGCTTCCAAATTCCAGCATTCCCCTGATAGGGATTGTCCTGTTATTTGTGATCTTCCTACTGGACAATATTTTTACATTTCTATTTGTCAGCTGATGTGTGTGAGTGCAGATTTAGTTTTTCTTTCTTACAGCAATTTGTCCTTGTTTTCCTGAACTGCCAATAAAATTCTTTGCAGAAGTGAGCAGGGAGGGCCGGGTGTTGGGTTATTCTCTGCTCTGGTGTCTGTTTTTGTCTGTGTGGGTTCTGTACTGCAATGCAGCAAGTTCCGGCACTGCAAAACATCAGCTCGGGAGATATGACGGAAAAAGACGCAGGGTGCACAGCGGCAGCAATAACCACACTGTGAACCCTTCTCAATAAATCCCCTCGGAGCTCCTCCAGAGAGAAATCCAGGAACTCCACCTTACGATATTATCAAAGGAAAATCCTAGGAATTGCAGGGATTCACCGAACACAGACAAATCCCTCTCCAGCATTTGCAGCAAAGGCTGAACTTTCATCCATGAATGCTCCTTACAGACTGCCTGTCATTATCATCCTTAGGTGTCATTTATCAGTGTAGACTCCCAGAAACTCATAATAATTCCAAGGGAAAACAGCAGCTCCAGATGGAATTATTGCTTATATCTTCCTAAAGCCAGGCTTAGAGGGTGGATAAAAGATGTGAATGACGGTGTATATCTGGGACAAGGAAAAATAAAACATATGGAGCATATCTCTGCAAGCAGTATAGAACGTTATCTGCAGACCTGCCAGAAATGCAGTGAACACCTAAATTCCTGCTGGGCCTGACAACACAGCAACTCTCCTGCACTGAAATCTGAACTCGTGTTGTCAGCCTTGTCTGCAATACTCCATCTATCTCCACTCATCCTTGACACTTCAATAAATTGATTTCTTCCCCAGCAAAACAATGCTGTTGCCTTCACTGTCAAAAGTCTGCTCATGTTCAATGTTCTCCCCAGACCCTTTTAGCTGGGCGCACCACCCGGCAATTTTCAGTAACACATGGCTGTTTTTCGGTGGTTAGTGAAAAGTTGGGTCATAATGGGGCCACCCATTTACAGCTTCTTTCCACCCCGCTTAAAAAAAAAATTTAGGGGGAAGACTGCTGTGTGTAGGGAAATGGTTCTTGGGTGATGTCGTTGTGGCTGCGTTCTGGAGATTAGGTGTTTTACTTGTTTTTTCCTCTTGATCCAAACCCCAAAAAGTATTAAATGTTGAACAATGCTTAAAAACTGCAAAACACATTTTCCAAGCAGGTAAGTAAGGGAAGAGATAAAAACTATTAACTAACCTCAAAGTGGTCTGATGTGAAAAAGTTCAAGTCTACCCCAAAAAATTGTTCAATAGAAAAAGCAATATGTAAAAAAAAAGGAAGAAACTGGAGTTTGTAGGCAAATTATAGGAAATATAATATGTAGTGAGTCATATTATCTTCATACAACACACAATCCATACAAATTTAAATCATGAAAAAAAGAGGTCCCCTCTCCTATTCAATGCTGAGGGGTAGTATATTAGGACCTGTATTCCAGACATAAAACATCCCTGACTGGTATCAATATGACAAATAGGTATTTAGGTTTTGAGTTCCGACGCGTTTCGCCTGCCACTCTCCTGATGCCACAGCACCACCATCAGGCGCTCCTTCTGATACAATTACCAACACTGATATAAACATCTGACCAGGTGTTACTATACCATTCACCTGTTGAATTTTGATCACTACATGAAAAAATGTTTTGGTCCACAAGTCCCTGAGGAAGCCAATACAGGCGAAATGCGTCGGGTCTCAAGTCTTAAATATCTATTCATTATATTGCTATTTTATGTCTAGAATACAGGTCCCAATACTCTCCCCCTCAGCATTGAATAGGGGATGGGACCTCTTTTGTTCTCATGAAGATAATATGACTCACTACATATTATATTTCTTATCATTTTCCTACTAACCCCAGTCTCTTCCTTTCTTTACTTTTCACATTTTCAAAGCATTTGCAGGCAAAGATTTTTTTACATTTGTATGTTTTATAAGCACATTGTATAAAAGCCCCTCCACCCTGCGTGAATGTCTGTTCACCTTACTGTTATGTTTCATATAGATCTATACATGAGATAATGCCATGTCGCTATATATATGGCACATATATATGCCGTCACGAGGTGTCTTATCAGAGGTCGGTAATTGGTGGCAAGTCTGAAAATCTGCTCCCAATGCCGGCAAAGTCTTCTGATGGGGGAAATAGCAGACAGATTTTTGATGATGATAAAACATTGTGACATGGCACATTCACCCGGAGAGAATTCCGCTGCAGAAGTTTGTCTGCAGACAGCCCAGCTCCTCTGTGTTGAAGCATCTGTCATTCCTTTGTTCTCCCAGAACGTTGGGTTGGAGTTAAGTTCAATATCCCCTCAATTTCCTCCATGAACTAAATTTGCTTTGTGACAGCCAACCAGCTCAGTACATGGGGTAACATGTGAAGGGTAAGAGCTGGCATCTGATTGGCTGCTTAGAGGCAGTATAGACAGTCTTCCAGAAGGGACCTTGGTGAACAAGGTGCAGTTTTGTCAGCCAGGGTTCCTCCAGAGGTTGCCGGGGGTTCCTTGGGCAATTTGTGCCTCTGGGGTCAGTGACGCCAGATATCTTTTTTTTCACTTATTTGAAGGGAAACCCAATGCGCTCCAACATACTGTGCACAGGTGAAGCTTGGTTTCTGAGTCCTTTAGCACTGACGGCCAGAAGATGTCTCCGGGGCCATGGAGTTGTCTTTGCGAAGTAGTCAGATGGGTACAAAAAGTTTGGTCACCAACATTTTTTCTTCCCAGGAGAAGTGCGGAATGTGCCATTATCTCTCCAATCTGCCCCTTTTGCCTCTCTGTAGCAACATACTCAGCTGATCTGTCCTACTTGTAGCATCTCAGAACCGCCCAACCTCTCATTAATATCTGTTCTTGTAGGTCTGTCTGTAACCCAAAGATGCTCACTGACAACGCATCGGGTGTGCTAAAACAAAAGAGGCCAAAGCAAAAAGTTTGAAGTCCAGGTTTAATCTTCTACATACTCTTGTATCAGAAACCCAACACGTTTCAGGATTTCAGAGGCCTCCTTCACCAGGGCTGGGTAATTTCATACAAAGCATGTGTCTGACTGTTAACATTAGAGGAATCCTGATGGTTAATAAATGTAATCAAGAGGCTGGGTAAGGCTTAATCATTCCAGTACAGACTTAAGCTACGTACACACGTCAGATTTTTATCGCCCGATAATCGGCATCGGCCAATTATCGGGCGAAAATCTGCCGTGTGTACAGTCGGTGTCGTCCATCGTCCAGACGACCGACCTGCCGGATCCACGGACGATGGACGACAGCCGATCCTAATGAAAGGGAAGGGGAGAGCGCGCAGCAGGGTGCCGCTCCGTCGCTCTCCCCCTCCCCTCTCCATAGAGCATGAATGGTGCTGTATGTACAGCATCGTTCATGCATTGTGCACTCCCTTGTCGTTGGAAAGGATCGTGAAAGATCCTTTCCAACGACAAAAATTGGAAGTGTGTACGCAGCTTTAGGCTGTGTACACACGTGCAATAATAGTTGTTGGAAGGAATCTTTCACATCCTTTCCAACGACATATGACTGAACGATGCATGAACAAGCGTTGTACATACAACACCGTTCTGCTCTATGGGGAGGGGGAGAACGTCTGGGGTACCCCACTGGGCTTTCTCCCCTTTACTTGTATTATCATCATTCATTGTCCATTGTCTGTGAATCCGCCAGGACGGCCTTTCGGACGATGGACAACGAGCACTGTACACACACCGGAGTCTCATCCAATATCAGCCCTGTGCCAATTATCTAACGAGAACCATTGCACGTTTCTATGTAGCCTTATGTATCGTAAACCCCAATACCTTTTAGGAGTTCAGGGAACCCCTTAACCATGGCTGTATAATTTTTACAAGACTGATAAAATTAATGGAACCCTTATGGTTATTCATGTGATCACTCAAGAGGCTGGGTAAGCCTTAACCAGACCAGTACGGATTGTCATATAACCAAACCAAGCCTTGAGGAAGGGGGTGGGTAAAGTAACCCTGAAATGAGTTGGATTTCTATGAATCTGAATACAATTAAACCTGGATGTTTTGACTCTACTCTCCATGCATAACCAGACTCTACTTGAACAAAGAGCCAACCTTTGGCCACCATTGGGAGAATTGATGGAGAACACCTACTGATTTAGGAGATTCAGAGCCCCCTTACGCATACCTACCTATCTTCTATTTATAGGAAGCAGCAGTGTATACAAAACCCAACCATTGAACAATTGCTCAATGGCCATTGTCGTACAAATGTACAATTGTGCTTTAGGTGACTCGAGAGTTAGCACTCCAGCCTTTGCAGCGCTAGGTCCTGGGTTCGAATCCCACCCAGAACACTATCTGCATGGAGTTTGCAGGTTCTCCCCGTGTCTGCGTGGGTTTCCTCCGGGTACTCCGGTTTCCTCCCACATCCCAAAAACTTGCAGTTAAGTTAATTGGCTTCCCCCTAAAAAATTGACCTTAGACTACATTAACCACATATGACTATAGTAGGGACATTAGATTGTGAGCTCCTTTGAGGGACAGTTAGTGACACGACTATGAACTTTGTACAGCGCTGCGTAATATGATGGTGCTATATAAATACTGTATAATAATAATAATTGGTGTATCTTGGGGTGAGGCCGATCCAAATGGCCAGAAAATTCCTCCCAATCAATAAACTGATAGACATCACCGAACATTTATATATATGGATGTACAGTTTTGGGGTCACTTATTTCCTTCTTGCTCCGAGCTCTCATATATTGTGTTTGGTGTGTCTGCTGGGAATGTCCGGCAATCACAATTACATTGTGTAGATTTTGTTGGAACAACTTGGTTGGTGGAAAGGGGTTGCTGTTTGCATTGGGTAATGGGGGGGTTATTATATCTATTCTTCCCATACATTACCCCAAGGAAGTGTCCCTTCTATTCCAGTCTCTAATGGATAGAGCAGCATTTGTTGTTGCCGGTCATTAATCATTTCATATCATTGGTAGCTGAATCCCTGGAAATGGTTTACTATATGAACGGGAATGTCAGAAGATTTATAAAGTAATTCCCATATTTCTGGGATCACCATTCCACCCTATAGCGTTGTCCCTGCCGCTGCAAGCCTGCTTTCACCTATCATCCAGCGTGCAGCAGCTGGCCATAAAGATTGTGGTATTATTTCAAATTAAAAAAAATGACTTTATGACTTTTTCTGGAACACGTAAGGGAGCAAAACAACCTTTTTGTATAATTACCTGAAAGGTCATTGGAATGGCACGTTGTGTGCAAGCTTTATATAACTTTTATGGTAATTGGCAGACATTGAGCCGGCGGATATTGGACTAATGAGGACTGAAAGCGGCTCCTGGGCTGTCTCACCACAGGATGCCATTGAAGGAAACTCCAGGAGGCTGCTTGTTAGAAGGGAGCACTGTGCTCGGAGAAATATCTGCACAGGAGACACCAATTTGTAGAAAACGAGGACAGCGACAAAGTCTTCGCAGGTCGCTGCATTTCTTCTCCTCTCACCCATTCACTACCATTCAAATGAATGGGAGTGGCAGTTGGGATCCACTTTGTGCATGAGGTTGTGGTCAGGGTGCGGTTTTGGTGAATTGCATCCCCATTTGCTTCAGGGGGCCCTTGAGCAGCCAGCGGCCTCTATTGACTTAAATGCAACTGCAGCTTACAGTGCATGGAAAGCAGTTGCAGTTGCTTCCTTTAATATATCAACTTCCTGTAAACTGAGCAAACTGTAACCACCTGACAGAGGTTTTAACCACAAAATAAAACTGCATGATATTAACGAGGGAGTGCAGCTTTTTGAAAGGGGCCTCAGGCTGGAATCCTACTTCTCTTCCGGGGCAATAGGGACACAGATGGCCTATTACAGAAGTCGGTGTGATCAGGAGACAACACAGGGGCACAATTGGGAGACAGGATCAGAGCGCTGTCACCCTATACCAGGAAACCACCAAAGATCCTCATGTTAGGATTTCCAGGGGTTATTCTTTAATTATTATTAAAGCATCTTGATTCTTTATTATATTAGCTCCAGATTTAAATGACTTTTGAAATATTGTGAATTTGTTAAAACTTCAGTAATTGGGGTCACATCCTTTTTTAATATTCTTAGTTTTGACGGTGAAGCTGATTTATTTTAGGAGTGATTTCCATCCCCTTATCCTAGCTGTCATGCAGAATGCCAGCTCCGAGATGACAATGATAGAGAAATATATATTTAGAATAATCTTAGTGTGGGCTCCGATGGAACAAAGTGACATTTTAGGAGGAAGCTGCCGCACGCTGATGTAACTCCACAGTTCTTGGGTTTGGGATAATTTAATAAGAAGGCACAAAATGCTTTGATGATGTAGAACATCCGGTGATACCACTTTGTGCTGAAACTTTGTCCCCCGAAAAATACACAAATAACAGATAAGAATCTGTGTTACCTGTTAGATTTCTATATCTGTCAATCCAGACCTGAGATTCAAACAGCACAGCCCTGTCTGGTAGCACATTAGACCTGTTACAGTTCATTAACACTGACAGGTCTGGTCCCTCCCCCAACCTGTAACTGAACAATGGAAGGAGCAGCAGAAGACTGATGAGATCATTTCTTTATCACCTTGCTCTCTTACTGGTACTGCAGTACAACAGATTGGTGTCTTGTGCTGCTTATTTCCTTCCTAGACTGAGCTCTTCTCTATTACAAGGGCTGATACTAATATTTAAATATTTAACACTTGTATTTGTACAGCATTGTACTCATTGATATCTTTTATTTATCTGCCTAGAGTTCAGTTTTCAATCATTATGAATCTCTTAACTATTTACCAATTACTGTAAGGCAGTGCCAGACTGCGGGGCGGGATCTGTGTGCAGGCAGAAGTTCTGATTGGATGTTCAGACATTGACAACTTGATCCCGCCCCCAGTTATCTTTGGGTGGGGCTCTGTATCAGATTTGTCCGTCCCCTGAGGTCTAGGAAATGCCAAGATTGGCTCTCTGAAGGGAAAGAAATACAGAGATTGCCATCCTGATCATTTGATGGCCGGGGGAAAGAAGAACAGGAGTCTGTAATAGCATCCTTTACATTTGCATTTTAAAAATGAAGCAGGATGAACCCGGAAGGTTTTGGGCAGACAGATTCCAAATCCCAAAATTTGTGTATTTGCAGCAGACCCAAATTGACAGAACTCCCCCGTTCTGGTCAAGCTGCTGATTTCAATAATGAATCATGTATAAGGAGGCTGCAATGGCCTCTGTTCGGTGCTCTCATGGTGGCCGGTAATCAGCAGCCAACCAATCAGCAGCTCTTGTTGCGCTAAACTCTGATTGGTAGATCATGCGTTAATCCAGTGGGTTCAGTGTAATTTGAGCATTGTGGATTCTCTCTCCGCAGAAAGCCATCGATGCTGACAACGCCGGGGTGAATCCGATCGGAAATTACTCCAACAGCAGCAGCCACTGGGATCTGGGCAGCGCCTTCTTCTTTGCAGGCACCGTCATCACCACCATAGGTAAGCGGCCACCTCACTATTGTCCCTCAAACTTTAAAAACTTTCAAAACACTTAAAAACTTTCTATAGATTTGGTGAAGACAATTGGGTGTGTATCCATAACCAAAACGTTAAATTGTTTTTTAAAGTGTGGAAAATGTTGAGGACCAATCAGATTTTTATTGTATGCCCCATTGGGGAAATTTTTATTCACTTTCCGAACCTGTTCTGTCGCCAGAAGTGACTAGTGTAAAAAATTCTCTCCAACTTGAAGGACGTCAATTTGCTAGAAAGTTGTCACCAGAAAAAAAGAAAAATTTGCATTCCAACCCGGTTTCAGAAAAAACATTTGGACATCATATCCTACAACCCATGACAGTTGTCTCAAGGACAAATAAAGAAAATTAATCTCTCTAACAGGCGCAACAATAAAAAAAATGTCTGACTCTACAATTGAAGCAGCACACTGTCCAAATGTATCCTAACAATATATTGCTTGCAAAGCCAACATGTTTCAGGGGGCCTTCATCTGGGATTGTAAAGATCTAACAATATAACAATGGACGGAACTGCTTAAAAATGCTGTGCAAAGCCACATTATCTGAAATACTTAATAAAATATACCTAATAAACATACATGGTTTCCAACATTTCTAAGCCCTGATAAAGGAAGAGGAGTCATAAAGCCTGATTTAATAAAGCTCTCCAAGGCTGGAGAAGATACACTTTCATCAGTGAAGCTGGGTGATCCAGCAAACCTGGAATGTATCTGGTCCACGATTCAAAATATTTGCTGGCAAATAGCAAATAAATTTATAGAAATCCATTCCAGGTTTGCTGGATGATCCAGATTTACTGATGAAAGTATCTTCTCCACCCTTGAAGAGCTTTAATAAATCAGGAGTGGTGATTCGGTTCTAGATTCACTCATTCACCACAACCCAAAGTGATCATAGAAATCATGTGAGAGTGTAAAACCTCCCAGCCAAATATTCTTATTCCCTGCACCCATATCACCGCCTTACTATGGGACTAAAATAATAATTCTCTGTGCAGAAGAAATGAAAAGGAACTGGCTTTCCCGTAATAACTGAAACACTTTTTGAGTGAATGTTCTCCAACAATTTAGGTAATCTGCTCTGTGTATCAGTGTATTCTATCTACTATAAAAGCCTAAATCTGACACCAGTGAACACACTGATACTCCTAATAATCACTCATAGAACATAAAACATATTCTAGATAGCTATTCACTCAGCAGACATTCACATCAGTACAAGAATGACATTATGGAAATATGACACAGCAAGTGCACCATATCAGAACTCCAATCAGTCATTAAAAGGTCCCCAATATTTCTCAGCAACAGCAGAAAAAATGTAAACTGTAATTTCTGCGTCTCCTATGGATCTGAACGACCACACTGGGATCTTGATTCTTGAAGGGTATGAGTAGAAAAGTGGAATGCTGGAAAGTCTGTCTGGGTTAATATTTTTCTGACAACATTCTATTTATTAAGGTTTATGGAAATTGGGAAGATGATAGAAAACCACGAGCAGCGACCCTTAAAATGCATGAAATCAGTTTATTCTTCATGTTTAATCCATGAGGCCCTCAGGGGACCACGCAGAGAGCACCAGGAAGAAATTGGAAGAATGACGGCTCTTTGTGTGATTGGAAATCAGATCATTGTCCTGACAACAAAATTAAAATGTCTATATTTTATATATTATATGTATTATGTTTTTTGCATTGATTGGGGCTGATTGAAACCTCCATTGGGTTATATTCCCATTCCTTTTAGAGGATTCACACTTTATTTATCCTGTAGACAGAAGACTGGAAACCAATTTTTCAAACAATGGACCATACAAAGCAGGAAGGACCAAGTGGATGGAAAACAATGGACCATATATCTTCTTATTATTTTATAATTTTGCATGATATAATATATTATTATCTTTTTGTATGCTGGATGTTTTATTTGTATCCCCTTCTCGCTGATAGGTTATGGGAACATTTCACCGAACACGGAAGGGGGGAAAATATTTTGTATCCTCTATGCCATATTTGGAATTCCTCTCTTTGGCTTCCTATTGGCTGGAATCGGTGATCAGCTTGGTACAATCTTTGGAAAAAGCATTGCAAGAGTCGAGAAAGTTTTCAGGGTAAGATTCAAGGTGACATGTCCATTTATCTATAGAGAACTGTAGGACTTCCTACATTTAAAGTGTACAGAAAGCAAAGAAAATGTAATATATTGTAGAACACTGTTTTCTCAGTTTTGTCACCTTAAGAGAGGGCTACAAAACAGAAACTCTTCATATCTATTACATCGGGAGAAGATAATCCCCGTAATCATCAGCGAAGAAATGGACAAGAACATAACTTACACTAACACTAGGGTCTCTATTTATAAAACGGTGAATCTGACATTCCCTCAAACATTCCCTGGTGGTAACCAATTACTGTTTGATGTCTGATTTCCGGTTTTATAAATAGAGCCTCATGTTAGGAAGCCAGAAGGCAATCAGGCCAATGAATTTTGGGTGCACCTACTGTCACTATTTATACCAATGCTGCATATTTGTCATATTAATCCCATGGCTATGCAGATAATTAAGGCACTGACCGGTTCAGTCTGTGGCCTCCATGCTGAGGATGTGGCTGATAATGCCAATCTCCTAGTGGCTCCTCATTAAGCACAATCGGCCCCTGAGTGTCCTATTGGGACTGTGAATTCCAGCTGAGCCGCTTATCTTAATGAGCCGAAACATTATGCATATTTTATGAGGCGTATCTGCAGCGACAGAATTCCTGAATTTTCCTGTCCGTGAACATTTTATATATATATATATATTATGACTTTATTATCATTTTCAGTATAATTGTTCATATTTATTTTTAAATGATTTGTTTTGAGTGGCAATGCTTTACCTAGAAAATCAATCCCCTAATCTGCTTCCATGGTTAAGTTCCGCTCAGGTCATGAAAATGAGTGGTGGTTTCTCTGTAATGCCCATCCCTGCCACCAAGGTGGGCCAAGTGCAGCTAAGGGGGATTCATTGCTGGGATGGACATAACTGTAGGAGCTTTCATCCTCCTGACCTGACTGGTAGATGAACGGATCCGAAAGTAGACTGCCAGTGGCTGCCAATGACAGTTGGACTTCTGTACGTTAAGTATAGCATGGAGTACATTGCCCGGATACATTGTATATCTGTGGGTGTAACATTGGGTTATGACTTTATTATCATTTTCAGTATAATTGTTCATATTTATTTTTAAATGATTTGTTTTGAGTGCCAATGTTTTACCTAGAAAACAAATCGCCTAATCTGCTTCCATGGTTAAGTTCTGGTCAAGAAAATGAGTGGTGGTTTCTCTGTAATGCCCATCCCTGCCACCAAGGTGGGCCAAGTGCAGCTAAGGGGGATCCATTGCTTGGATAGACATAACTGTAGGAGCTTTCATCCTTTTGACCTGACTGGTAGATGAACAGATCCGAAAGTAGGCTGCCAGTGGCTGCCAATGACAGTTGGACTTCTGTACCTTAAATATAGCATAATATAAATATTGTATATCTGTGGGTGTAACATTAGGTACAATGCCTGGATACATTGTATATTTGTGGGTGTAACATTGAGTACATTGCCTGGATACATTGCATATCTGTGGGTGTAACATAGGGTACATTGTATATCTGTGGGTGTAACATTGGGTACAATGTATATCTGTGGGTGTAACATTGGGTACATTGTATATCTGTGGGTGTAACATTGGATCTGTGGGTGTAACATTGGATACATTGTATATCTGTGGGTGTAACATTGGGTACATTGTTAATCTGTA
This sequence comes from Pyxicephalus adspersus, assembly GCF_032062135.1. Taxonomy (NCBI): domain Eukaryota; kingdom Metazoa; phylum Chordata; class Amphibia; order Anura; family Pyxicephalidae; genus Pyxicephalus; species Pyxicephalus adspersus. The sequence continues at coordinate 44,940,471 of NC_092869.1, read as the reverse complement.
GGTGTAACATTGGGTACAATGCCTGGATACACTGTATATCTGTGGGTGTAACATTGGGTACATTGTCGGGATACATTGTATATCTGTGAGTGTAACATTGGGTACATTGCCTGAATTCATTGTATATCTGTGGGTGTAACATTGGGCACATTGTATATCTGTGGGTGTAACATTGGGTATATTGTATATCTGTGGGTGTAACATTGGGTACATTGTATATCTGTGGGTGTAACATTGGGTATACTTTCACCGGGCTTTGTGAAATTTCCCTTGCAGAATGATCATCTGCTTTGCTCAGTGAACAGCCTAACCCTCTTTAGTAAATCATCCCCGTTTCCCGGCACATTGTATATCTTTGGGGGTAGCAGCAGATATTTAATACAAAGCCTATACAGCTGGGATTTCCCCTTTGTACAAACACAAGTGGCCAGGCAGCCATCTTGAGGCTCCTTGAATACAAAGTGCAGGAAAGCCCTAGTGCGGTCACCATGGTAACAGTAATAGGATTTTACACTCGCTGATGTGTCTGATAAGACCGAAGGTTCAGCACAATTTCCACCTTTGACGCTGCGTTTTGGGGATTAAAAGGGTTCAAGCTATTTGCTTAGAGATGACGAAGAGGAATTTTTATTTTTTTTGCATTCAAGTCCTCTAAGAGGTCCCTGAAGGCCTGAAATTAATAATGGTAAAAGCTGTAATAAATCACAACCTTTCCCTATGAAATTGCTTTTTTTCTGGTTGGAATATGAGCTCATTTTCATATTTCGTGCGGGTGAAAATAAATTGTAATGTCATACAAAAAGGTGAAAGATCAGCCAAGGGTGGGAATATCGTGTATTGAGGGAGCAAAGAGTTCAAATGAACTGAAATGGGGGTTGGGGGGTGAATGCCATTTATACCAGATGCCTCACAGAAATAAAAACTGAACTCTTTATATAACAGGTTTGGAAAGGACACAACCCTTTGGCCCTGATTTATTTAAGCTCTCCAAGCTTTAATAAAATCCCGGTGTCTGTGCAGTTCTGGTCTATGTCACCAATACACAGTCTGATCACTGAGAGAGAGGAGACAAAGGAAATGTTTCTTCTTGCCTGCAGTGGACTGATGACATCATCTCAGCCTAGGCACAGACACTAACTGGTTCTCAATAATAAAAAATGGAGTTTGCCTAAAAATATTGTATCTCTAATTATTAAGAATTTATTCATGCAGAACTGTAACTTTACTTTGATGATTAAACCGCACATTTTTACTCACTTTATCTTTCAATTTTCTTTATTGTAGAAGAAGCAGGTGAGTCAGACCAAGATCCGGGTTATATCCACCATCTTGTTCATTGTGGCCGGGTTCCTGGTATTTGTGACCATCCCGGCGTTCATCTTCAAACAGATCGAAGGCTGGACGGAGCTGGAATCCATTTACTTTGTGGTGGTGACGCTTACGACGATCGGATTTGGGGACTTTGTGGCAGGTAAGTGTAGCTCAGGACCATTCAATTCATTCCATTAAAACAGGGGTGTACAACTCTGGCCTGGGGGGTAAACGTCCTTTCCCCCCCCCCCAATTAATCCTAAATATGAGCTGCAGCTGGCTCGCCGCTGCATTAATATAGCGCCGCTACTACAATTCCTTGCATTACCCGCGTCTATAGACCAGCGGGCTCTCTGCCGATGCGTGGCCCCGCAATTGACTGTTTTATAGACACAAATAATGCCGGGAATTTTAGTAACGGTGCTATTTCAATGACGAGGGAGTTTCAGCGGCGGGCCACTCATAAGATGTAGCTCCGCATTAGCCGCATCTGGCATTTCCAGCACTCCCCCTTGCTCCCCACTTTTCCTCGCTACTCCAAGGCATGGACTTGAATGGTTGGATGTTTCATAGAAGAATATTGTTATTGGTATTGTTAGCCTGTGCAAAAAGGTCACCATTGAAATTTACCTCAGAATTTTTTGTACATAGTTACATAGGAGGTTAGGTTGAAAAAAAGAAAAAAGTCCATCAAGTTCAACCACAAGGGAAATAAACATATTCCAGATCATTCCCTATACATAGCTGATCCAGAGGATATAGCCCAATGGAACCCAATGATTCCTAGCTATACCTCTGTCCATAAGCAGTAACATGAGTGCTTGTTAAGAGTCAGCGATTGTGGCTGCATTATACCGCAGTGCTAGTCTGCGTCCTTTTCTCAGTAGCAATTTTTTGAACAAACTTTTAGTCAAACAGAAGTCTTTACAGCCTCCACCTGAAAAATTCAAGATTTATTTTCGCAGCCCTCTCTTCTGCAAATGGGTGCATTCTTGTTGCAGAAGCATGCACTAAGGTGGAGACTGAATTGCAGGCACTCTCTGCAATATCCTTGGGTTTTCTTCGTTCACGGACAACACAGTGGTTAGCACTCCGGCCTTTGCAGCGCTGGGTCCCAGGTTCGAATCTCCGCCAGGACACTATCTGCATGGAGTTTGCAGGTTCTCCCCATGTGTGGGTTTCCTCCGGCTACTCTGGTTTCCTCCCACATTCCAAAAACATGCAGTTAGGTTAATTGATACCCCCCCAATATTGACCTTAGACTGTTTGAAAGACTATGGTAGAGACATTAGATTGTGAGCTCCTTTGAGGGACAGCTAGTGACATGACTATGAACTTTGTACGGTGCTGTGTAATATGTTGGCGCTATATAAACAATGGATAATAATAATTCTTGGTGAAGGGTGCAGAACATCTAAATCGATGCCAGGAGACAAGCTCTCCTTCTGCTCAATGGAGACTTGAGGCAGTGGGGTGAGTTAGTGGCACCCCAGTGTGCTCTTCCCCACAGGGGTGCACGTTGGTTGTTCCTGTTTTGGCAGCTTGGTGAATGACGTTGGGGGGATCACTGTACACATGTAAGGTTTTCACCCAATATGAGCACAACCATTCATCTCAAGTGACAATCATCTGATGTGTGTATGTCGCTTTTGTCAATGAAATACTTATTCACTGACAAAGAAGAAGAAAGAAGAAAGCAGCTGTTGCTGAGTTTATATGGTGACCACTATGATTTGTTATCAGTTGATATTTACAATTGTGCCAGGAAAAGGAGGGTCCTAACCCACCCAAACATGGTCAAAAATGATCCTTTTGGGACACCTGCACACTTTCTAGATTATTGACGATAAAAGATGATCAGGAAGAATTATTCCAAGCATGGGTGTAGAGACTTAGGAATTAGGGGGGATATATCCTAGTAATCAGCAGGTGATCAGGAGTAGGAGAAACAATAGAATGGTTGGTGGATAGTACAAGCTTGAGCCAGTTGGTTATCTGAACACATCCATGGATGATAAGAATTTTGTGACATAATTGCCTGGAAGGGGATTCAGGGAACCCAAAGCTGCTGTTTATAACACAATATTCAAGTTTATTAGGAAAAAGTCCTCTTCTCCCCAAAGAAAAGTTTTAAATATCATCAATCAAGTGCGCCTGATGAGTCTGTCAAAAACGTCTTTCTTCTTCATATGAAGAACCTGAAGAATCCAGAGAGAGGGAGCAGTCTTTGTGAGAGTCATTAGTTGTTATCACATCCAATTAAAGCTGCTTAAAATTAATTACATCTCTTCCAATTAATGTGAACAACATGCTTTTTGAATAAGGATAC
>NC_092869.1:44934106-44936435 GCF_032062135.1 Pyxicephalus adspersus | reverse complement strand
CTTCAGGACTTATTATTCTGATGCACCCTTCCTATGATCCTTGGGAGTACCCTAATGATGGCTCCCGTGAGGACCCCTACATTCCCCTACAATCTTTGGGATTACATGAGAATCACTCTTAAAGATCCCATTAAAAATAATCAAATATGATCTGCAAGGACCAATATGATCTTCAGAACCCTCTAATCCTGAGATGATTCCTCCAAAAGATACTGTATAGTTTTAATGGACCCCTTTGATGAACCCTGTGATTAGGACTCTGTGGGGATCACCGTGAGCTTCAGGACCCTGTGATTCTGAAATGACCCTTTCAAAAGACCCTGTAAAGTTCCTTCAAATGAACAATGAATGGAAGACTCCATAGGACCTTATGACCAGGACCGTGCTAGGGCAATTTGATCTTCAGGACCCTATAATCCTGAGATGACCCCTCTAAAAGGCTCTGTATAGTTCCTTCCAATGGACCATGTAAGGACGCCTTTGATGAACCTTGTGACTAGGACACTGTGATGACCACTTTGATCTTCACTACCCAGTGATCTTGAAATGACCCCTTCAAAAGACCTTGTAAAGTTCCTTCAAACAGACCATGTAAGGACTCCTCTGAAGAACCTTTTGATTACCTGTGAGGATCATTATGATGTTCAGAACCCTGTGATCCTGGGATGACCTCTCCAAAAGACCCTATATAGTTCCTTCCAGTGCACCTAAAGGAAGTGTGATGAACCTTGTGATTAAGAACCTGTGAGAATCACTATGATCTTCAGAACGCTGTTATCCTGAGATGACTCTTCATTAGATCCTGTTGGTTCCAATGGACCATGCATGGAAGCCTCCAAAGGACCTTTTAACTGGGACGTTATTAGGACCTCTATGATATGTCAAAAAATGTTTACCTATTACCCAGCAGTTAGGTCTCTGGCACAGCTGGATAGACAATACAACAATTTTTAGGTGCATTTTCAATCCATTTGTCTTTTAGCTTTTTGGTGTGTGTGTGGGGGGGGGGGGGGGTTATGGTTAGAACTGATGATAAGTTTTTACAATTGTATACTGTTTCCTCACTACCTGGGCAATACCCAGGGTGAAAACAAACCTCTTCCCCAATCTAAAATTTCCTCCGCTCCTGAAAAATGTTGTAATATTATTTACATACACTGATAGATACACTAGGCCTACAGAAGCATACAGAGAGAAAGAAGGAGCCATGAACGATATAACTCAATCCTCTGTATGATGTGTGTTGTGTCTCTTGCAGGAGGGAACACGGACATCTTGTACCGGGAATGGTATAAGCCAATGGTTTGGTTTTGGATCTTGGTTGGTTTGGCGTACTTTGCTGCCGTTCTGAGTATGATCGGAGACTGGCTTCGTGTGATATCCAAGAAGACTAAAGAGGAGGTATGTCCCGAGTCATAACAATTTAACTTTCCCTTGTCATTGTTCCTATATTTGGCAGTTTATAGGGGCTAGTCTGATCAAACCAAACAGTAAATACTGCATGGAAACCCCATTCATATGAACTGGCAAGCCATGTGACCGGCCTCTCCTCCAATCATAGAGCTCTCTCTGCTGGAATAAGCAGAGAAAACTCTCTGTGACGCCTCAGGCTCCACACCATGGTTTGCATTTTATAAATGGACTGGGAATGCCCGCTGCAGTGTGGAGTAACCTTGCAGTATATTGCTGATATCTGTATAATCTCCATCCATCTACAGTTACCATATTACCAATCTACACAGAACATAGTTTCTGTATTCTGGGGTGGACCTTTTAGAACTCAAACTAGGACTTGCCCTACCCCAATTCCCTATTGGCATATAAATTGTTGCTGGGATTTGTAGTGGGTGCACCTACTTTAGAAGTCACTAAAACAGATATAGTTGCTTATTTTCCTTACACACCCAGCAACAAATTCTGATCTGAGGAGTTCTACACCAGGCAAATTTTCTTACAGATTCTTTGAAAAAGCATTGTGCCAAGAGAGAAGCACATCGATACAGAATTTGTATCTGCTGGTTATTTAAAGAAAAAGGCAAGAAGAACATTTTGCATCTGGCTGCGTGTTGTTCCTGTGAGATGGTAAAAGTAATGATTATGGTGGAGATGAGCCAATCCAGCACCTGAGATATAATTATGGAGTGCGGAGTCTGAGCTCACCCGGAGCTCCTTGTACAAAGCTTAGCAGGTGTAGTTATTTGTTTGGCTCTTTCCCCAACATCTGTAAGCTTCAGAGCAACCAGGGGAAGGAACCAATGGAGCAACCACTGAATAAAAAAATAATTTAAAACCCCTTTGTATCTCCAGATGCAGATTTGTGAAAGTAACA
>NC_092869.1:44918869-44933297 GCF_032062135.1 Pyxicephalus adspersus | reverse complement strand
TCTGTACAAAGGAGCTGACACTCTAATGTCCCCGCATAGTCACACACCAATATTATACATTTATATAGCTCTGACATATACCACAGTGCTGTACGAAGACACTGAGCCCATCTCAATGTCCCATTAGTAACAGAAGAGCTGACACTCTAATGACCACCCACAGTCACACACTAATCATATACATTTATATAGCTCTAACATTTACGGAAGTGTTGTGCAGAGATCACTGAGCCAGTCCCATCAGTCTCTGTACAGAGGAGCTGACACTCTAATGCCCCCCCACATTCACACACTATTAATATACATTTATATAGCTCTTACATATACCATAGTGCTGTACAGAGAACACTGAGCCAGTCCCATCAGTCTCTGTGCAGAGGAGCTGAGTATTATGCTTTTATATAGCTGTGACATATACAGAGCACTGTTATATAACCATTTGTTATTTGGAACTTTAAGGTAACATATAATCCATGTATACAGTAAGGAATAGTCTTTCTATGCAAAGTGCTGCTGGCCTCCTTTATTTTTTTTTTGTGTAAATGAGGAAAGCTGGAGGTGTTTGTATCTGCCATTGATTTTCTGGCACTTGGTATCTGCTCAGTCTCTTAGTTATAATGCCTTTATTACACAACAAGTGACATATCCAGCATGGATTGTGTATTGATTCTGCAGGGATCACAATATTCCTACAATGGAGCAAAGAGTAATACTGAATGAGGAGAGGGCTCTCCATTGTATGCATGCAGCACTTATCTTCTGATTATTAAACACTGGCACGTCCCTCCAGTGCGGCATGTACATGATGACACAGGGAAGAGCTGGAAAATACTGCAGAGCTCAGGAGCATCCAGACTGCTGATCTGTGCTACTTCATTGTTCTGGTATTTGTCCTACAGACAAAATAAAGTCAACCACACATCTTATAATTGTAAAAGTGGACGTTTGTGATGGGGGGATGTGACTATTACTCAGCTCTGTGAGCACAGAGTACTGGTGTGATAGTATTGATACCCCCCACACCCACTACCCTAAATATCCACATCCATGAACTTCTGATATTCTCAAAAAGTATCCCTGCCTGAGAAGCTATATTAGAAGCTGATTCCTATAGGCCTCACCTCATATTGGTCATTACCGACTCACTTTACCTAGGAAGGTTAACATGCAGTGAAACTTATTGATTGTGCAGGAATTAAATTTCAGATAGTTTGTGGGAATTTATGGGAGTTTATCCCACTGTAGTTCACCACTTCTGAATAAAGAGCTCCTCTAGAGAACAGGAACATAAAACAAAGCTGTATTATAATGATCAAGGTGAAGTTCTATGGCACTCAAGGTTCTAATTTATTGATCACAATTGCCTGGTACTAATCAGTACAATTGCAATGATCTCAAGAAATGAAATTATGAATCCAATGTCTCTCTGAATGATCCCAGTGATATAACACAAACTCATATAGTTAAAATAACATTTACTTAACTGATAACAGATGAGAGGTTACAGAAAATAGAAATTCTAGATTTCAGAAGGAGAACCAAATCTGTAGATATCATTGCAGCTGTGCTTTATCATTTTGGGTCTTGGTGTTGAAGTTGTATAGGCAAATAACTCATTATGAGAATATATCATATGAGAAGTTTTCCAGAATAAAGAGGCAGTACAGAAGCTCCCATATTACTGAACTGACTGGCAAGATCAGCAATGGTTAGGCTCCAAAGTTATTTTTTGTCTTTTTATTGAAGTGGACATACTAATGAATGCACATCAAGTTTACAAAAAGTTGCAATAAAAGTTAGTTTTCATAGATTTATAAATTCATGTTTCTTCTTCTTGTTTAGGTTGGAGAAATTAAGGCTCATGCTGCAGAATGGAAAGCCAACGTGACTGCAGAATTTAGAGAGACCCGCAGGCGGCTGAGTGTGGAGATCCATGACAAGCTCCAAAGAGCGGCCACCATAAGGAGCATGGAGCGTCGGAGACTTGGGCTGGACCAGAGAGCTCACTCTCTCGATATGCTTTCTCCAGAAAAGCGCTCGGTCTTTTCTGAGTTGGAGAATGGGCGATTCAAAGCCTCATCCCAAGAGAGCATTAACAACAAGCCCAACAACCTACGACTAAAGGGGGTAGAACAGTTCAACGCTTTACACGGTCAAGGCCTCTCGGAAGACAACATCATCAACAAGTTTGGCTCCAACTCTTCCAAGCTGACCAAAAGGAAAAACAAGGACCTGAAGAAAAACCTCCCGGAGGACGTACGGAAAATTTACGAGAACTTCCGGAAGTATTCTGTTGACGAAGAGAAAAAGGAGGATGATGCAGACAGGCTATCCACCTCGGACACAGCGACCCTCTCCGAATTTATTCAGCACTCAATCGTTGAGAACGGCTCAGTACCTTGTGAAACCAAAGACGAGGAGCACGAGAACAAAGCATTACTTGAAGAACGCAACTAACGGGGCACATTTAAGGATGATTGCTCTGTCATGGCACGACAAAGCTATGGGCTGCAATATGGGAGTGACTATGAACTTCTCTTCTCCATTCTGGAGCCCAAAGTTGGTCGGCACATTGACAAAGCAGTAACCTTAGACCCCTTCTGTGCTGGAGGGGGGGGTCATTCCCCCAACTCATTACCTGCCCCTCCAGCATGGAAGGGGTTAACACATCACCCCGGTGTAAAAACTTTTGTTCACAAAAAAAAAAAGCCGACAACATTACGGTTACATTAAAGGAGTTCTTGAGACATGTGCCTTATGCGGATTTTTTCAATTACATGGAGCTCTGTAAACTGCATCGGTGGAAATATACTGTGCCATAAATGACTGCCAAAAATAAAAAAAAAATAACATAAAAACCTACAAAAAATGAAACCACACAAAAAAAAACTGTCAACAATTGGAATGCTTACATGTAAAATTTCAGAAGACATCAATGTGATCGGAATAATAAAAGTTTAAATACCGACGCGTTTTACTCTGTAATTCAAAAACAGTATGTGCCGTCTTCTGGGCTAAAATAACAAATATATGCATTTTTTTGTGGCACATTGGTAAAATAAGGAACACACACACAGACATATCTCATCTTTCTAACCTCCAGATTGGGCCGGTTCAGTGCCGGCCATAAAAACATCAGCACACATCCAGAATAAAACCGCCATCAGCTTTTAAATGGAAAACAAGCACTGTGGCAGTTACCATTACCAATGAAAATACCATAAACTGTGACAGCGCTATGACTTAGCTGTAGACCGCGCCGTTCCAATGCCCCGATGAAATGGAAAGATGTCAGTTTTAAACAGAAAACGAGTGTGTTTTTTTTATATATCTTACAGACACTTTATATTTTCGGAAGAAATTTCAGCTCAGTGCTGTATAAGACGGAAGCAAAGGAGCGACTTGCATGTGGTTCAAGGTCGCCCTGCTCCTGATAGGGCTGGAATAGACCCGCGGCATAGAGACGATGGGGACGTACGATTCTCAGGGCTTTGTGTCCCTTCTACAAAAAAAAGGATTGGACGGGCACCATACTTAATCACCCAAAAAAACACTCTTGAAGTCGAAAGTGCACCAAGGTCAAAATGAAGGAAGGGGTGTGGAAGAAGGAAAGATTCAAGTGCTCACCGCTTTGTGCCATTTTAATTTTGTAACTTTTTCAAAGTATTTGAACATTTTGATTTATTTGTTGCATTGCTTGATAGACCATTTGTTCTCGTTTTTGTTTTTTTTGGGTTGTTTTTTTTTTTTTTTTTTTTTAAACAGTGTTTCTTGACAATTTTTTTACAAAAATGTTAGGGCAACTTTGCAATCTCCGGATGGAATTTTCTATCTGCACATATCTGTCTCAGTGCTCTTTTTTATTTATAATAAATAGATAAATGGCACTTTTTCTCATAAGTATGGGGGGGGGGGGGCTTACGACCCTGGCCTGAAAAACTGTACTGTATATTCTCCGAGATTGGTAAATGAGCTTTCCCACGGCAACTAACCATTAAACGCTGCTTTTTCTTAATCAGACATCTTTATGTACAGTGCCCCTTGGGTCCCTGGAGGTAATACTAAATATGGGTTTATTGATTTGTTTAAAATAGCAAAAAGAGTCTTGTGAATTCATGGGAATGGGATAGGTAATAGAGAGAAATCCACACTGGAATAAAAGCTACAACTATATGGCTAATGAAGACCAGGTAAACCTATACTGAAAATGCAAGATACTGTATTTCCGTGGGGGATTTTGGTAAAATTGATTTTTCAGCAGAATTTATATATTTTTTTGTTTCATTATAATTTCCTCGACATTGGCTTTTGAGTTTTACCATGCAGACAGTCCATGTGAAATTTAATTGAAAAAAATTACTTTGTGTTTAATAACAAATCCACATGACCAGTATCAATGCCAGTGTTGAAAAGCTCAATGGTAACCCTAATGCAAATGTATGTCTGAGTGCAGCAAATACCCCTCAAAATCACAATGATGCTTTTAAATGGTTTTTATTCGTTCATTCTTTCATTAATTGTTTTTGCAGAAGTCTTTACCTCTAAAATATTGCTTGTGCTCTTTATTTGGGTTATTGGGCAGTTTGCTGATGTGGGCTCTAGAGGCAGCACCAGCCAATTCTCCAGGCTGACCGGGTTCGGGGTTTGCCTCCATTGTGCAGGGACTTGGCATCCAGTGCTGATAACATAGGTATGAACTCAGCAGTGCAGGAAACTAAAGAATAACAGAAACTCATGCAGGATAAACAAGCAAAATGGGGGATCTAAAGAGCAAATATAAACTTATGGCTGATATGCTCAGCTGAACATGTAGGTATAGATGATCAATGATTTATGGGTAGAGTTTCACTTTACCCCAGCTCAAACTCTACAGCTAACACTAATACTTACCCCAATGCTACATACACATGCTAAATTTTCAGGACACAGCACTATTCAGTTCGAGGGATGGGGGTTCAAGTTGGAGGCTTCATGCTGCATCCTCCCCAATAGGAAATGACAGTGGCTGCTCCCGGGGAGTCCTTTAGTGGACGGCCACAACATAGATTTTTGCCCGTGACGATCATATTCATTTGTCTTGGGTGATCATTACCTATGTGTATGTGTTTTTATTCTTGTATTGATCCTACCTGTAAACCCAATGTTTACCCCCATCTCCAACCCTTCAGTCACCTCCAACCCTGATGCACCCAAACTCTAATGTTATCCCTCACTCCAAATCATAACCCCCAGCTGGCCATAACTCTATCCTTAATATTGACTCTAATATTGGAAAAACAGGTTATGCTAATAACTTTTTGATAAACAAGGGTTTAGGTTTCTTTGTTCCCCAATTTCTAATGTCATGTTCCCAGCTAGAGGAGGTTACTGAGGTCCTTATTAGTTTGAAGAAATTTATGTAAAACCCCATTTCTGTTATTTCTGTTTATTATTCCAAATATGCCTGTTGAAGCTATTCATTGACCAGATTCATTCTGGATGAATTGTTAGCTCTTTTACACACACCATAAACCTTAAATGATAAACTGCATTGCAAACATTTAAATATTTGTACAGGTGTTTGCAAATGTATTTATAGGATAATTCAGGCATTTTAATGTATTTAAAAATTGAAAAAGGGGTCTGTTCTAATATTGAAACCAGACCCTTTACTAGGGACCCTCCTGGATAGGAAATAAGGTAGCAAGCGTATGAGCTCCCTCTCTTCTCCATAACAGTCGTCTGTAATCTTGCTTGCTAATGAAGAAAAGGGGCAAGAAATGTGCATCCCCTTACTTTTTGCAAAAACAGAACTCTGTTGGCCCCCAATGATGGCAGTGGCCATTGAGAAGAGAGATGGCCATTGATTAGGGAGGGGGCTAATGATAAGGGGGAGGACCATTGATAAGGGAGAGGGCCATCGATAAGGGAGAAGGCCATTGATTAGGGAGAGGGCCAACGATAAGGGGGAGGACCATCAATAAGAGAAAGGACCATCGATAAGGGAGATGGCCTTTGATAAGGGTGAGGGCCATCGATAAGGGAGATGGCCATTGATAAGGGAGAAGGCCATTGATTAGGGAGAGGGCCAACGATAAGGGAGAAGGCCATTGATTAGGGAGAGGGCCAACGATAAGGGGGAGGACCATCAATAAGAGAAAGGACCATTGATAAGGGAGATGGCCTTTGATAAGGGTGAGGGCCATCGATAAGGGAGATGGCCATTGATAAAGGAGAGGGCCATCGATAAGGGAGAGGGCTATTGATAAGGGAGAGGGCCATCGATAAGGGAAAGGGCCATTGATAAGGGAAAGGGCTATTTACAAGGGAGAGGGCCATCGATAAGGGAGAGGGCAATCGATAAGGGAAAGGGCCATTGATAAGGGAAAGGGCTATTTACAAGGGAGAGGGCCATCGATAAGGGAGAGGGCAATCGATAAGGGAGAGGGCCATTGATGAGGGAGATGGCCATTGATAAGGGAGAAGGCCGTCGATAAAGGAGAAGGCCATCGATAAGGGGGAGGGCCATTGATAAGGGAGAGGTCCATCGATAAGGGAGATGGCCATTGATAAGGGAGAGGTCCATTGATAAGGGAGAGGGCCATTGATAAAGGAGAAGGCCATTGATAAGGGAAAGGGCCATTGACAAGGGAGAGGGCCATTGATAAGAGGAGGTCCATCGATAAGGGAGAGGTCCATCGATAAGGTAGATGGCCATCAATAAGGGGGAGGTCCATAGATAAGGGTGAGGGCCAACAATAAGAGAGATGGCCATTGATAAGGGAAAGGGCCATCGATAAAGGAGAGGGTCATTGATAAGGGAGAGGGCCATCCTCACAACGTAACCCAGGTGGAGTGGATCTCTGTTGGTGGGAAGCTTGTCTGAAATCTGGAAGCCCCATTGAACAGGGCCCTTACAGATATCCTCACTCTGGGGGTATGAGTACAGGGGTACCTGGTACGCCTCCAAGAAAGTGTGACACCAAAAAAAAAATCTTTATTAGTCTCTTTTTCCTAATGATTACCATTGTAAGATCCAGCGATCTATAAATAGGAGCCCTTTGACCGTTCATTCCTGCACCGAGCGTTTCCCATCCTGCGCTGGCTGCTCTTCATTCCACAGGAGCTCCATTCACCTAGGCAAAGCTCCTGTCACTGTGCTCAGCCAGGGCAGCTGGGGGCTCCTCCATAACTGGAAGTGTTGGATATTTCAATCAGCTACTTGCAGCCAAATATCAGTATGTAGGTGTAGATAAGTACCGTTTCTGCTGGGAAGAAAAGTAAAGTCCCCTCTTTAATCTTTTTATATATGATGGATATGTGAAACCACCAATAAGGTGACGACTTTGGGAGGTCCATGGAATTGCAGAGCCCCAGTCAATGTTGTTTTATTAGTTGGGCCTTTGTGTGCTTTCCTACAATAACCTCTCCATTCATTACCATATAACCTCATCTACAGACTCTGAGAGTTCTCGTTGCAGGTAATCAGGCGCTGAGTGAGCACAATCCCCTGCATGGCTTCCTTAAAGGGAAACTGTAGTGAATGTACAGTAAGCACATACGTTTAGTGAATAAAGTAGGACATTCATCAAAGTGAAACATCCATCACAAATGTTTTGCTGTATTTTTGGTAATGTTTCAGCATAAAGCACATTCATACCTCCAACAGGGATCACAGTACTGCTTTTCTCTCCAGAAGGATAGCACCATGTTTGTTCAGGGGTATCATCTACTTTATAGATAGACGCCAGCTCAAAAATGACAATCATACAAATCCTGGTCTCTGTGCAGTTCCTGGCTGTGTTCACAAATGTCAGACACAGATCCACCCATGCCGCAGCTTTATTCCTTATGATCTGGTACAATAATACACTGTTGTAGTCTGATCACTGGAGGGGAAGACTAAGGAAATGAATCCTCCTGCCTGCAGCAGACTAATTGCATCATCTCAGCCTAGGCAACTGGAGCTCAAGGATAACTTCCTAATGATAAGAATTGAAACTTAGGTAAGGTTATCATTGCTGTACGTTGTGACACATTACATGTTTTTTCTTTATTTTTTCAGATCGGAATTGATACAAAAATATGATCACACAGGGATCTATTTATAAAGCCGTGAATCTGACGCATTGCCTGGTGGAGAATCTTCTAGGTCTATGTGAATGGCAGTGCTTGATTGTCCACCAGGATATTGTTCGGTGAATGTCAGATTCACTACTTTATAAATAGACTCCACAGTGAAAACTTGAATCTAAATGACTACAGTTTCCTTTAAGTCTTGGATCACATAAATACTTGTATATATTTACTATTGTACTAGTTTTTATGAATTTCATGTTGTGCAGCAGTTTTGGTGCATTTCCATTTTTGTGTGCACTTTAGAATGCATTTCCTGCATGTGGTCCCTGCAGATGGCACGCTCTGCATATGTGTGTAACTGTGTGCATTAAACTTTATGCAAGACTCGCATATAGTGCGCTATACATGCAGAACAGAACCCCCTCCCCTTTCCCTGGACCCCGAGCTTCTTTTTGCACTTTTGGGATCACTCTTTTTGGGTGTAGTGATATGAATGGGCCCTGGGTGAACTTTCATCTTATTCATACCCAAAATGTTTAACTTTATGGAGTTCTCAGAGCGTTGAAGATAAACCTAATCATAATTATGGATTTTAAAATGTTTTTTAACCTGCAGTTAGTGAAAGTAAAACAAAGTTTTTTTCTGTGCTGCATTTACTAGGTTTTCAGTACAAGATGCAGGAATGGTGCTGATGGATGGAATGCCCATGTTTTATATCGCATTCATTGAGATCCGACTTTCCAGCATCATCTCCCGCTGTCTCCATGTGAAAGGATCCATCTCATCACATAGTCTGACTCACAAGCTTCACGCTCCGTTATTTGCCATTAACTATGCCAGCCAATGAGCCGCTGTTACCTTCTACATTATTAAAAAAGAACTCCAGTCTAAGAAAAAGCATTTCTATAGATAGCACTCAGATCTCTAAACATAAACTATTAAAGAAAACTGCTAATTACAGATGGAACTAGACCGCCTGTTCAAAAAGTGGGATTGCCTGAATGTCAATGGGCAGCCATATAGAGCAGTTTTCTTGTTATCAATTTTGTTTCATTTTCTAACTTTCACTTAGACCAATTTGCTGTCTGTCACCAACCTGATGGATAGTGGAAGGTGTCGCCTATCTGTGCCACCCCCACACCATTGCTTTTTCATGCTTTTCAAGGAAACGCTCCAGGTAGTTCATTGGGCAGCGTTTATTTTCGCTCCTAATTCAGATTTACTCAGAAATGAGATTTAGAGGAGAATTTGAGTCAAAAAGTCATTGGAAAAGTTATTGCCATCAAATAACCTTATGTAGCCATTCATTGATTCTTTTGGTTTATATATCTATATCATGCAAAATACACAATTTCCCAAATGGCCATGGAAAACAGACCATGCTTTTGGACTGATCTTGTATCACAGCTGAACAAAAATGAGGCTCAGAATGTAATATTCAGATCATAAACTCCATTAGAGCCGCCAGCTACCTAACCTGACATTTATTGGATTGGAACTAGGAAATCCTTAGGGTCTATAGGAACTCAAAGCAAAAACTTCTTGCTCAGTATCTCCTGATTTTCCCAAAACATTTTTTAATTTATTGGTCATAACTTGGCTTAGAATATTGTGATAGTGTTTGTACACTTATATAACATGGCAGTGTTTTGATGATGGGGAATGAATGAATGGCAATTATTCTATAAAGGGAAATGTCACCCCATTAGTTTTGGCACTTATAGGCACAGTTCTTCTGTTCCCCATGGTAAACCTGGCCCAATCACATTCTTTAAAATATCCAATATTCAAACAAAGCATTTAAAGTGACCAAAGTAGTCTGTAAAAGAATATTAGTAATACTTAGTATGGTGAGTGGTGTTCCAGTCATTGTTCTCTTTACAAATCTTCTTTTTGTGTGATGAGAAGCCTTTTGAAAGTTTGGGTATACAGCCAATGTGTTTCAGGGGATCCAGCTGCCCCCTTTTTAGGGTTCTATTACTAATGGCAGGAATTGGGATCAAACTACTTTTGAAGGATAGTTTCAGTTTCTGTTTTTGAGTTGAGACAAAGTATTGGGTAATACCTTGTGGCAAAGGAGCAACTCCTAGAGGTACGGGGCTGTGTGCTAGGAACTTTTATATGTTTGAGAAAAACCTTTAGTCATAATAATAAAAGGTTTAGCTACAAAGCAATTTGAGGGACTTGAATTCTTTCTTTGGGGTTTTTAGGGATAAAGCCGGCATTGCAGCACAACCAGCTTGGAGATTATTCCAGAGTTAAGGGGAAGTGTTACAGTTATTCCATTATGCCAAATATCATGTTCAATTTGGTGCAAAACAGAATCCCTAAACCCATCCAGAGCTGCTACATACCCAGGTGTTTGGCAGAACTACAGCCTCTGTTGGTCTCTTCTTGATCCAGGTGCTGTAGTTCCACCGTAGGCCACTACATTGTCACCGGACACAATACGGTAGTATAGCATAGATGCCGGTAGGTGGAACTGCACCATGCAGGGGGGATTCTGCATCTCACACATCAGGAAGAATTGGATATTGACAGTGCCCAAAAGCTCTGTAGAAGAGAAAAGTTTGGAGCCTCCACCCACTGGAATAGAACATTCAAAGTATTCAAAACTACCATAAGCCAATATTTATTGTAAGACAACAGGGTCACTTTAAATGCTTTAAATTCCTGGCAGATGGAAACCCTAATACAGCTATGTATCTATTAACACATCATGAAATATATATGTGCAAGCAGTGTAAATAACTGGATTTTACTTGACATCAACCTCTTGCAATCCCTGTGCAGTAAAGCTCAGGTTGGGATTGGAAGGGGCTGGCCATTCAGATATGCTGCACGCAAATATATTGACAAGAAATATACTGTTAGAAGCAAAGAGTGACAGTGGGATGACCCCCAACACTCATTTATGCGTATTTAGCTAGTTGCTTAAATTTCAGCTTTATAAGGCTGCCACTGTAGCCCTGACCCTCTTGATATTTCCCTTTTTCCATCCATTGATCGCCCAGAAAGGCTCTGTCTATCACCCATTCTCCTGCCTTGTAACTAACGCATTTCACTTTTCATGGCTCAGTGTGTAAGAGCACAACGGCTTACAGATAAAGAGGATTAGTAAAATGACTGAAGGGTCGGTCCGATAGCACCAAATGTCTTTATGAACAGGAAATTCTGGCTAAATCTTTACACTGGAAGTATTTTCTGTTCTTTTTGACTTTGTCAGATGAAAGACTGAAAAATTGAAAATCTTCTATGCAAAGTTTGCTTGTACGTAGTGTCTTGTCTAGTGTATCTTCCGGTCTGTGGATGACGCTGACCATTGTATGAGATGATCAGTTTCCTATTGCGTTTCTTGAGGTCTCCAAGAATTACCTGGACTGTTAAATGTCTCTTGAGTCCATCCAATTACAGTGAAAATCTTGTCTTATCCTTTTTGCCGTCTCACTCCCCTCAGTGGACTTTTATCCTGTGAAATCAGCAGAGAATGTCATTTTCTTGATCTAGAACCACCAAAATCCAGCTGAATTTTTATGCATTTCACCAGAGACCTTGAAATTAGTGTGACTTGTACATACCTGTCTGATGAACATTTTTCAGCGGCCATCGGCGAAGACCGACCCCCATCGCCATGGCCCGGGCCACCTCCGGAAGAAGAGGTCCGGCCTTTCTCTGTCTAATGACCCCATAACTTGTCTGTGACACAGGACACGTCGTACACACAGGGACAAGGACTTGGAACGGAGAGGCACGGCTTTATTGCACTAAAATGCTTTTGTATGGAGCTGTGTCAGTAGGCACGCCAGTCCCGGCGTGGTGTGATGGATGGTGTATTGGATGATGATGATGAATGAAAGAAAACAATACAGTACAGTGTAACCAAATTGTAGTCTGAGTCTTTTGTCCTTACAAATTTGAAAGTCTTTATAAAGCCAAAACTTTAAAGTTGAACGCGATATGCTCTATCACTGACAAAATTCACTTTTCATGGCTCAATGTGCAAGAGCACACACTTTAATTTCTTTACAAGCCAAAATGTTTAAGGTAAACTCTAAGACAGTGGTCGCCAAACTTTTCGGACCCACGGACCACTAAATTTACGGGCTTTGGACTGCACATGTGCGGGCAGCCAGGTGTCACTCAAAAGGTAAGAAACTTCCTCCATAGTGATGTCATGATGCTAGAACCTGCCCACTCTCCCATCCCAGGTCTAAGCCCACTTCCCCAAGCCTGCAATCTGTACGGGGGACATGGTCCGCGGCTCTGGCCCCTTCCAAAAAGGTTCTTCCCCTGACCCCACTGTGGGAAGCACCGGCCAGAACTGCGGACCACCAAAAGTTTCTCACGGACCACCAGTGGTTGGCGACCGCTGCTCTAGGATAAGGAAATGTTGTCTAACAGGAGCCATGTGTATTCGTACTTGAAAACTGTTGTCCTTGTGTATTTGTTCCGGATCCGTGCAGTAATCCTTTGTGCCGAAGCTTCCAGTCACTGCTGCTAGAGGAGGAGCAGGGTCAACTCATTAGGAACACTTATTGTCATTAAAAATAACCTTATGTAGCTACTTCCAGATTCTTTAGGTTTGGGTATCTATTTGACTCAGCAATGAACACAAGTTCCTTCCTGGCCATGGAAGACACGCCAGGTTCTTGGGATGTTCACAACTGGACCAACGAGGCCCAGAAGGTAATAGTCTCTTCTGCTCTCTCTTTGTGCAGAGTGACTGAGCATGTTGGATTGCTGCACAGATCTGGAGGTAATACACAAAGCACACCAAGATAGAAATAGGAATACATATAGATTTTGTATTTATTTGTCTATCCAGGGGATTGCCATTGGAAATATTCACCACCAGATTTTGGTGAAGAGTCCTCCATGGTAAAGAGTTTTTCTGCAAAGCCTATTTCAGCATACAAGTATTCTAAAAAATTTAGGTTCTGTCCACTGATGTAAGAATAAACTCAGAGCCACTGGTGATGGTTTTATGTAATAGGGATTGGTAGGTTGATGTGTATGTAAACCAACTTTTTTTGATTTTTGGGTCCAGTGAAAAGGATTATACCCCTGACTGGTTCATCCATCTGTGGCCCAGGCAATGTGATTTCAGACCCAATCATCCAAGGAAATTTGTTGCCAATTGCCAGAAATTTGCACCAAAGTGATTTTGAAAAGCGAATGATCTTTAGAAACGTCCCCCTTTGATAAAGAAATGGCACACTGTGTGTTCTTGCCTTTTTTTACCATTTCCATTTTTTATTAGATTTTTCCCAGGTATAAAACTCTCCGCCAGGCCTGCAGGGCTCATTACCTCCGGGATCTGAGTAAGCATTGCAGGAATAGAGAATCAATTGAAATTATTCTGCACTTAAAAGCGTCTCTGGAAGATCACATTTCCGTGAGACGTTTCCCAGCAGGCCCTTCCCCGCATTTACAGAGAGAATCTGAACACGGCCTTCTCATTGTGCATGGAAGGAACGAAGACTGACCCCAGAGCGGCTGTGTGCACAGGGCCGCCTCAGTCTTTGATCCATATTTTTTATTTTTCTTTCTAGAAGCAGAAAGACGACTGCAGCACCGTGCTGGTCTTTATGTCTGTATGTCAGTGTTAGCAATATGTTTCTTCTTGACATGATTTAAAAATACAACGTTATAGTTTTGATCCTGACACTCCATGTCTTTTCACGTTGGAGTCACAGTGAAGCAAAATCCATTCTTATTTTCCTTTTATCACATATTATAATTCATTCCCAGTCTCTCCATTCTGACAAAAGAACTCCAAAACTGTCAGGTTTAACTTTTCCAAATGCTATTCAAATAGTGATACATTATTATGGGTAAATGGTTGATCCCTATTGATTTGAATGGAGATCTGGCCTCCAGACAGAAAAAAGTCAGCTTATAAGTAAGTAAAGAGAGGCACAAAGGATTATTTTGGGCAAGAAAAAGACATTTATTGGTGTTTGTACTTACAGCAGAAATAAACCCAAAAGTCATTAGGAGGTCGGGTTTTTTTTGGCATGCGAAGTCTCTTTTGGAAAAAAAAACTTTCCCCTGACCCTGGTGGCTTTTTGAGTTTTCTTACACTCCTTGATGTATTCCCTAAGTGCAGATATTGCATTAGTCTGCCTAACCTCAACCATTTCCTGTACGGGGCACCCCCCTTTTAGGTGTCAAACTTGAACACCTTTCCTCATGGTGTTGAGTTTTAACCAACCTAAACCCTCCTGACACTGAAATTACCTGCTGCTTATCTAGAATCTAACCTAACCCCCCTGCCTAATACCCAACCCTACACCCCTGCCTATTACCCAACCTTACACCCCTACCTAATACCCAACCTAACCCCCCTGCCTAATACCCAACCTTACAC